>NC_133590.1:15584010-15686510 GCF_964106895.1 Numenius arquata
AAATCTGTTGATTCTTTGGCTACTTTGGGCAGATTCAAAGGTTTCTAGAACTTGATGCATTGGACAGTGTGCCCCAACCACCCTGCCTTGTAGGGCTCATGCCAGTTTTTCCCTCTTTCTCTTAAAAAGGTCAAGCCAAGTTAATTTGTCTGTATTACCATTTGTAAGCGGTCGTCTTTTAAAAAACAAACTGCCTTTTATACTTCCTTCCCCCCCCGCCCCCCCTTGAATTAAATCTTCTCCGGATGATTTAATGTTATTATGACTATTTTCAAGGGTCAGATACATTTATTTCCAGAACTAACTCAAGGGTGTTTTCCCAGAGCAAGGACCACATACTAATTTTAACAAGCTCGCCCCACAAGCGAAGGTGTCTCCGTGCGGTGCCGGGGGTGGCCCAAAGCCAAACCCTGCCCAAAATAAAGGACAAATCCCTGAGTTTCTCCACAGCTCTGCATACGCAGAAGGCCGTATGCTGCAAATACACATGTAAAGGTTGTTGTCCAAGCCCCTACTTTTTAAAATTTTATTTAAAAGTGGGTTTTACCTGTGTGTTGCCTGATCAGCTAACCCCAGCCTGGTGCTGCCAGAGAACAAGCAAGTGGCAGCCGCTCACGCTGAAGGGAAAATAATTCAAAAGTTTAAGGATTATACTTTATTCATACTGTGATCTCTCTCTCTCTCTCAAAAAAAAAAAAAAAAAAAAAAAAGTCTCAGGGATGTGTGTTTATCTTGGTCTGGGCCCACTTTAGCAGTTTTTACCCTTTGGCTTCACCTCAAGCAAAACAATATCAAGTGAGCCAAAAGCGATGATAAACACACACACACACACACAGACACACACAGAGCTCTGAAGGCTCTGAAGTTTCTCCTTCCCGAGCAGGGAAAAGGCTCCACCAGTGACGCGCTGGAGTTGCTCTCCTTCCCAGCACTGCCGAGTGACAGCTTTATTGTTAAATAAAACAAATTAATTGCTCCAACTGTCTTAACTAGTTGCTAGAAATGAAATTCTTCACTTGTTTAGCTGCCAAAAATAATGATAGAAATATAAACATGTTACAAAACCGAGGGTTTCTCAGGAAAGCTAAATGTAATGGGCCTAATTTTGCCCTGGGCAGATGCACTGGGGCACTTTTCAATGACTTCTGAGGGAATTTCATGAGTATTTTTAAAGAAAAGTACATCCCCCACACTTGACATATAAAACGTACATCCCTTACCTTTATTTTTACACTTTTTTTCTCAAGTGTGCACATACCTTTGTGCGTTCCTCTTTCCACAAAGATTGTCCATAATAATTTTGCAATTTTCTTATATTTTTTGCAATTATTCTCTCTCCGTGAAAGGGTTTCCTGTAAACCTTAGGAGGAGAAAAATGATTTTAAGTGTGTTTGGTAGAGGATAATGATTTGAAAAGCTTGGCTGAATTCTTGGCATTCGGGAAAATCGGATGCCCCTTCCCTCATGCAGGCAGACACACACGTGTTTCCTGGTAAATGGGCAGAATTTGGGAGCCTCTGGAGTTAGAGAAAAGGTACGGAGAACATCCTGATGAGGTAAAAGGAGGAGTAATTTAATTGTCTAACTCCTTCTGTGCTCGAGAATATCAGACAGATGGGGAGGATAAAACAAGGAGCTCAATAATTAATTTTCATGTTCCTCACTAGTGGGACCTCTTTAATCCCTGTTCCTGTGATTATAGAGAAAGGTTGGATTCTGAAGTTTCACTCATTAGCTACGTGTTGTATGAAAATACCTGTATTTTCAAAAGGAATAGTGACAAGAATGAAAAATTTCCGCTATTAAAAATATCTTGGTGTCAGGGACTTTTGTGAAAGAACAAAAACTCTCTGATTCCCTCAGATAAATAATGAAACAGATGGTTGTTGGGAGGTTAAAGGTCAAACCTTCCCTGTTGACTAAAACACAAGGTTGACTTAAAAGATTTTTCCGAAGTTATTCAAGATGCGGTGCATCCGCCTGTGTCTCCTGCCTCTTAATGAAATGTGCGGGCTTCCTTAAAAACACTGGTGGGGCACGTATGTTCAAGTGGCTCATCTTGAGAAGGCTGACACCCATTTTGGTGCTAAACCACGCTTCTCCAAACTGCATGTATAATAAAGGATGGGGGTGAATAATTAAGCGAACTTGTCCGGGGATATAGGCTATCCGAAAGGCTAAATATTAAGATTTAATCCGCTTCCTAAATGAACTCCTCACTTCCTACCTGAAATGGGAGTCAAAACAGTCATTGCGGAAATCTGGGAAGTCCTGAGAAAATTATCAATAACGCAATTTAGGAAAATGGAAAGAAAACAAACACTGTCTGTAGGGTTAAGCTTCTGCATTCATTAGCAGACTCTTATTAAAGGAGAAAAGGGCATTTTTAAAGCAGCATATAGACTGACTAAAGAGGCAGATGCTCTAACTCGTATGATTCAACATAATTTTAGTGCAAATTGTGCAATCACTCAAACACACAAACATTTCAAGGTAATTTTCGTAAATCCCTATTGTGATCTAATTTCTTATTAAAGAGAATAAAACAGGCTGCCGTTGTAATTCATCAGCCCTTTGCACTGCAGAGCAACTGCTGGAGTTCATTTCATGGTTTTTACTGAAAAAAATAGACTTAGATTTCTGGAATTACTAAGAACAACCTTCAACTAAAGTTCTACCTTTTTTTTTTTATTATTTTTTTTTTTTCCAAATAGAATTTAAAGCTAGATATAAAAATGTAGCTGAAATCTGAGAAGGTCATTGAGATCAGACCTGATCTAAGGATCAAATCCATGAGAACTACAGAGTGGCTTTCAAGGTAGAACACATAGCAGAGGACATGCCTGGGCTTCTCGCAAAGGGCATCATTGGGTTGTGGAGCAGCAACGTGTCACATTAAATGCACAAGGCATTTATTACTGCTGCCTTCCTAAACACAGTCAAACATCCCTTCCTCGTCTGGAGTTAGACCTGGCTCCCACTGCCTTCTACAGACCAGCTCTGCAGGTGGTGGCAACTCGAGAAGGGCCTGGACGGTGGGTTCCCGCAAGGGGAAGATGTGGGTATTTGGTGTGCAGGATCTCGCAGGGGGACCCAACAGTCTGGAGAAGTGAGGGTGGGGTAAACTCTTTTTCTCCTGTGGAAAAAGTTATTGTTTCAGTGAAAATTTTCTGCCATGACGAAAGGCAACCTTCCCAAATGGAAGGAAAAGTCAGTTTGATGGCCAAGAAGTGTTTTAGGGTCAAGTCTGTCCTCCAAGCCAGATGAAGCAGATGCTCCTGTGCAATTCCTCACCTCCTCCAAGCACTCTCTTTACAGCAAAGCCACTATTTCCAGTCAATATATGGGAGGATGAGGTGAAGGTCAGGGTGGAAAACTCTTTGTGTGAGTGTATCCGTGTGTGCCCGTGAGTGTGTTAGCACATTTCCCTGTGCTTGCACACCTATAGCACAGTGCTGCCCTCCTCTGTGTTCCCACCAGTGGTGTTATAAATGGTCACGCTTGCAGCAGCAGTCACATGAATGCAATAAGTGAGACAAATAAAAATCTCTTGCATGGTAATTTACAAATAAAAGTTCATTTTCCTTTAAAGGAGGCGCACAGCCACGTGTGTGTGTGTGTGCGGAGAGGGAATTCCGCCACTTCACCAGCAAAGAGGTAAGGGATGTTGTGCCATAATTTGACCTAATTTTTTTCCAAATATAAAATGACCTGTTACAGCATCCCAGGGAGAATATGAATTAGCCCAGGTCAATAGGAGGTCAAATAGATAGGGTGCTAAAATCCCTTTACTACTTTGTAGTATCTTATGCTAATTCAGTTCCCTTCTCTGTGATAAACAAAGCCAGTTGAAAGTAGATAGCATCACACAGTGATGGGTCCCAAAGCTACAATTTAATACAAATCTAGTAATTCCATTATACAACATATCCAGCTCATTTAGAGGCAACGAATACTTAAGAAGGTCCAGGATTGAAATGCCTCAGCTGATACTTTAAAAATATAAATAATCCAGCAAAATTTCATTTGTCACATAAACCTAATAGAAATGCATGATAGAAATCCTAGCTGTCCTTTAAAATGTTGCTCAAATGCAAATCATAGGTCCTGGGTCCTTATACACCAATATTGCAGGCTTTTTAGGCACATAATCAGTAGATACGTGCATTAAAAAAAAAATCCTCATTGTTCTCTCTTTGAAAGAAGTGATATTATATGAGTCTAATGAGAATTACTGATTTAATAAAGTTGAACCTTTCACAATGTTTTACAGGTGATGCTTTTCACCTTGGAAGGATGCTGCAGCTGAACCCCACTGAAGGGCACCCCCAGGACGCAGCGCCTCTGGGGCAGAGGAGAGGAGAGTCCTGTCGTCTGGGACCATCAGGGCAAACCGATGCTCTTGGGAAGTGCCTCGGTGTCTCCAGCTTTAGCAGGGACATAGACATTCTGAGCCTGAGGAGGAACATCCTGAATCACTGTTTTGCAGGTAACTGAGAACAGCCTCAGTGAAACTGCCTTGCAAAGTATTGGTGTTATTAGGAGATACATAAAATTAGGTTTGAGATTCATACACTTCTGAAATAACAATTAGAAAGAAAGACATAGAAAAAAGATGTTATGAACACCAGAAGACTCAATGTTACTGGCCTGTGTGCTTTCCTAGAGAACAGGTTAGGGCAGGAAACCCCCAGATAACTTTTATGAATGATTAAAAATTGCTGAATTTATGTCTGTTGAACACGAGGGGGATGCTGGTTATTAGGCAGAGAGGGAGAGAAATTGCAGAGTAGCTCAGGGAAAGAGACACAAGAGGGGAAAAGGGAGGAATGGAGAGAAATTAAGAGAAAGGAAGAAAGGAGCAGAGCTCAAACCATGCCAGGACTGTAGTGGGTTGTATCCCTTACACGTATGAACCGACTTGTGTCGCGTGGACAAAGAGGACCAGCCCAGAGAAATGAGTGATGGGTGCAAGAGGCCATGTGCCAGAAAAGGAGGAGGAGCAGACCCTCAGCCTGACCATTAATAACCAGAAAGTGGTAGCCATGCACTTTGGGACCAGTAAACTTGGCATTAGCACTGAGAAGCTGTAAAAAGTCTGTGGGTATAACTGGTTTCTATTACAAATATTGCCTGGTATGGAACAGGTGACGTTTTCCTCAGCAACACAGGAGAGACCAGAGCTTTCAGCTGGGCAAAGCATGGGAAAAAAAATTTGAATTCTTTGTAATAAATAATGAAATTACCTTAAGGATGATCAGTAAATCATGGTGGGGTTGATGTTGTACCTGTCCCAGGAGAAAAATGGATGCAAATACTCCATAGAATAGAAATATCTAACTGCCTGAATATTAATCTGTATTGCTGCAGCTCAAGATTTTTGCAGATGTGAATACAATCTCAATAAACAGGTTGTGATATCCGAAGGATGGGGACAACCAGAGAAGTTTCCAACCAGTTAGACACTGCCACTACTCTGACGGTAACAACCTATGGCTCAATGTAAGATACCTACTGGAAAATTTTATTTAGAGCTTCCTCTGTTATGACCCTGTATTCAATGCTGGATTCCTTTAATATCCACTGTTGGTTGCTGGTATGGTCGGGAAGGGAGGAAATTATCCCTTTAAGATCATGGAAGAGCCAGTTGAAACCAGTGGTTGTTAGGTGCCAAGGCTCGGGTAGCACATTGCTCATTGGGACTCGGATATGGAAAGCAGACATTTGTCAAGCTCCTTGGCTTTGAGAATTTACTGAACTTGTCTAACACAGATTATCAAGGATTAACAATGAAAAGTGAGGTGGTTATTCAACTTCAGGCATCTAACCTAGGTGTCTAAATCAGAGACATGAGCTTCCTACAGCTGGCCAAGGATGTTCCTATGAAGGGAGTCTGTGCTCTCTTCCCTTTTCCCATACTATTGATGCTTCTTCACGCTACAAGAGGATTTAATCCTGCTGGTTGTGGTTTCCATCAATTTTAGCAACTTCTGTCCATGGCTGGGTATAAAATTTCATGTCTCCTAGAGTTTTGCTTTGGATTCCGGGTTTCAGTCTGAATCTCCAGGCAGATATCCTCCAGCTATGATCAGGGCTTTAGGTTTAACTTAAAAACAGCAGGTCTGAGCTTCATTAACAGGGATGTGCTGGAAATTGCTTTCAGCAGGTTTTGGCTGAGGTCAGAGAGCTGCCAAAATTAACCTGCTTAGGGAACAAGCCACAGGAGAAGTCACCTGAAGAGCAATGGAAGGAATCTTTTAGCCATCAAAGCACTGAAGCGTAGAGTTAGGTGTACCTTACCCATTGCATGAGAAATAGCACACAGCTGGGAGAAGAACAACAGCCTGGATCCTTCCCTGCTCATTTCTAGGTCTGGGTGACAAAGCTGTGGCTCGTTAAGAGATGGAGCTAATTGAAAAGGGGCTTAGAGATGAGGCTGAGCTTTTCTTGGCTACACTACTAGGAGCTATAGCATGCTAGTCCTTTTCTCCCTGCAAAAAGGAGGGTGACAGGAGGGTTTTGTTAGTGCTGGTGTGGCTTGCTTTGAGTTAGGGAGGAGTTTTGGCCCTGGGAGCAGAACTTCTGTATCTCTGTGGGAGAGGTAAATACGGATGGGGAATGAATGGCACCACAATGGGAGGATGGAAGTCCTGAGTAGCATTTTGCACCTTGGAAGAAAATCTGCTGCTTCTGAATGGACTTTTTTGCTCTCTACTTGACATCTTCTTTCCAGGTGAGTGCTAGTGACCTTTTCACACATCCTCTATGAACTGTGTCCCCTGTTCACCAGACTCGCTTTGTAAAGCACTGCAGACTGTAAGTGATCTGATGAGTCAATAGCAGATCAGTCAGGTCAGACACCAGATTACTTTTTTTTTTTTTAATTACATTGCCATTTGGATAAAGATGTGCTTTCAGAGGGGTAATAGCACTTTTTTTTTTTTTATGATCTCAAAGCTCTGGTGTGATTAAGTATTAGGATTTAAAATATCTTGCTAAAGCCATGTTGATGAAAAGCAACTATTGTTGATTTTCTTTCATGCTGACTATGAAAACAAATAACACTAAGATGTGGACTAATGAAGCTGAATGCGTGTCACCTGAAGCTATAAGAAAAACATTCAATCTGTCAGACAATTCCTATTTTATGTGGCAGTGCACACTGTTTAGAGCACAAATCTTGACGGTGGAACTCCTGAGTTGTGTTATAAGCTACTTCTTTGATCTTGGGTAAAAAATATGTTTGCTTCAAGAAAAGCCATTTCTAAATTAGAGATAACTTTTTTTTTTTAATAGATCCTCACTGTATCTTAATAGTGCTTCTTGGTTTATACGTGTGTATAATTCTCACTTTTCTCTGTGGCCCTATAAAAAAATACAGTTCTTACAAAAGATTTGAATGCATAAAAGTGTTAAAGACAAGCTAAGAAAATTTCTGCATTGTATGTTCTCCACTCTTGCTAATTCCTTCCTCCAGCCAATGAGAGGGTTGTTTTATGGTTTGTCTGCAGTTTTATGGGCTCTTATGAATTACCAGAGGAAACCCATAATGGAAAGATACTCTTATTTCATGGGGTGTGCATTGAGGTACGTGGCTGGTCTGATCCCTTCCAGAAGCAAGAATTGTAACTATGGGACTTTGAAAATTCTCTGGCCACTTAACTCCAAAGTGAGACAACTGCAAGTAACTTGTGTTGGTGCTTGCAGTGTGGAACAGATCCTGACTGTAATTTGGTATCTGCTGTTTGCCCAGGGAAGGATGTTCATATTTTCTACATTGCTGATTGTGTGGATTTTTATACTATTGAGGTTTATAAATATTAATTTAATACCCATCACCAAAACCACTTTGGAAGGGTGACTAGTACAGCAGTGCTCCCTGGCAGCGAGACTACTGGGTGACTGTTGGGTTGGTTGATACTGATGATGGTAGATGGAGGGGTAGAAAATACAGCTACTATTCTCATAGGTGTGAGACTGTCTGTGTCCTCTCCCATCTACGAAATGTTCCAAGTACTTAGGACTTGCTACTTCTCTAACTCTTATCAATTCTTGTTGCACCACCAGAAAAATCACCAGAGTTTCTGATTGGAATTATGCTCAGGATAAAATGCTTCCCAAGTGAAACAGATACGTTCATGTATCACTTCAAATCTTATTTTCTTTCTCCAACCTACCTTGTGTTTAAAGGAGGTTTGGGCTGTGGTGCAGGAAAAATCAAATCACTACAGCTCTACCCAATATGAACAGTTCAACAACCAGCCTGGACTTGAATTTAACTTTTGTGTTGAGTACAAACTGCAGAGTTTAGTGTAAGAGGCAACAGCACATGAAAGAAATGATGCATAAAATAGTAGTTTCCCACACCACTGGCCTTTTGGTGTGTGTCACAGCATGGAAGTCTAGCATGAGCCTCCAGTTTCCTCAGCAACTCACAATGTTGTGCTGAATTTCAGCATCTAAAAGGTAACCATGATAATTTTTCCTTTTTTTTGTGTTTTTCCTCCAGTTAGTTATGACATATTTTCTATGTTCTGTTCCTACATATCTGTGCAAACATTATTTATTTCTGCAGACTCTTACACTGATGAGATCAAATGAAATCCTGCACCACTCTTACCACTGAGGTCTATGGGAGGCAGAAGTAATCTTTTTTTTCTTTTTTTTTACCTCGATGAGTATGACCTTACACAGCAAGTTGCCTCTTAGAGTATAACACCAGCCAGCTAAAACTTGAGTACCTTGTTCCACCAAGCATTGTTTGCATTCTCTCAACTAACCATGTGCCCACGCTGAAGCGTCAGCAGCTTGTATGGAGAAATAAGACAGAACACATGCTGCTGTAAGGCTGTTTTCACAGCTCAAACGAGCCTTTCCTTGGGCTTAATTCTATCAGAGGTGATATATAGCACCCTGTGAGTAGGTCAGATGCAGCCTCATATCTGTCCTAGTATCACTGCATTCAAGAAGAGCTACAGTGATATCTCAGCACTTCTTTGAGTCTCTACATAAGATTTGTTTGTTCTTCTCTAAATGTGTCTCTTTTTTTTTTTTTTTTGCCTCCTGACAATCTTGTTTAGGAAAAAGCAAGAAAAAATGAAGAGTTGGTACAGAGCATTTATTTAAGCTTGAAATGTTGTCTTGGTCTGGAAAAACAAGCCTTTCCTGATTTCCTAGTTTTGTACATAAGACTTTAACGAGTCACATCTGGTGGTTCTTCATGTCACGTTACATTATGAATCTTTATGGGCAATTAACTGGTTGGGTATGAAAACACCCACACTAGTAATGGGTCAATGGGCACATCCAGTTTCAGAATTCAGCTCAAATTGTTAAGTCTGTCTCCAAAGAAAAAGCACACTATTTTCATTCTGATGAATTTGATGAGACAGTGGTAGGATGTAGAGTAAACAGAAAACTTTCTCTGATGCGTAAATACTGACTGCTGGAAACGGCTAGTGTTCTTCCCTCCTCATCTTGTACTCTAAACAAATGGCAATGGTCAAATAACGTCTGTGTAATTACATTGATTATGGCCATGAAAATAATTATTTGAGATGATAACTAATTGAATTTTTTGCTTAAAAAGTATTAGTCAGTGGGTTTAACAAAAGAAACATATTTCCAGCTCTAGCAGGAGTTGTGCAGCCAAAAAATTTCCCCCTGACCCTAAAGTATGGCTGGACAAGAGTCACTGCTCGAGGTTGTTTTGCTGCTTTCTTTTTGTCTTCCTTCCCCATCCTCCCCCCTCATGTAAATCACATGAGCTTTACAAGTGTTTTCCTGAATGTTTTCCACACTGACTTCTGAACCATGCCACAGTCTGCTCTGATGCTGAGTTGTGGCAGTACCTTTAGCAGTCCTGGAAAGGGCCAGAGAATCTAAGTGTGGTGCTTTCCACCTTAGGCTTATCTCTCAGCTGTGATCAAAGCAGGGACAGATTCAGCAGGTGACTTGCAGGCACAGCAGCACTGTGATGCTCTGGTGCATCAGTCCCATCCTCGTGCAGCACAAATTGCTACAAGGAGCAGGTTCATTGTCTATATGGTGCAGGAACTCCTTCTCCAAAGTCCTCCATGATGATGGTGGTGGAGGAGAGTAGGGGTTTGCAATGAACTTTGGTGATGGGAAGCAGGGGTTGGTATGGTTACAGCTTGTATCAGTATGCTTCTAAAATGTACTTTGTTTAAACCCTAATGAATTTGAGGCTTTAATTTAAACAACAAAATTATGTTGTTACTGATCAGGTGCTGTGACCGAAGGGCCGGGCAGACCCGTGCACCCGTGGCTCAGCTCCTCGCTGTGTGCAGGAGCCAGGCACATGAGAAGTTAAACCAAATATTGTGAAACCAGATCAGGTCTGAACTGTCTGCTTAAAAAGTAACATCTCTAGTTTTTACATGAATTTTTAATTTTAGATGACACCTTTGACTGGAAGTGACAGTGGAGCAGATAATTTGTGTAATTACAGCAACAGTCGTTGAGGAAGGGAAGAATATCTCCAAAGCATATAAAACATGAAATGGATTTGGTAGTGTATGAACTCTGTAACCAGAGCTGCAGGAACCTTCTGGCTTAGTGAGGCTATAAACCTGGTAATGTCTTAGCTGAGGTACTAAAAAGTCGAGATCTGTCTTTCTCTGCACTTCAGGTGAAGTAAAGTAATTAATAAAGTGGAAAAAGTGAACTTTTAATGAGTCTAAGAAGGTTTAGCCACCCTGCTAACAGCAGAAATGCTAATGCAGTGCCGGACGGAAACAGATGGGACTCGCTGTAGAAGGGGTGTTTAGCATGTAAAAAAAATTCCGTGCAATGGATTTGAAGTTAACTTTGTTATGCATATGCTAAATTCTGTGCGGGAAGACTGCATGCATTATGCACTGAACATTAGCTTAGTCTTCCTCACTGCCTGGCTTTCAAGTCACTCCTTTTCCAGAAATATATTTTCAAAGTACTGCCAGTTTGTTGTTGGGTTGTTTTTCTGTGGAGCAAGCTGTCCTTAAGCTAATAAATGCTCTTATACTCATTGCAGTGAGATGCTTTACACTTTGTTCTGGAAATATATTGTGTATGATATATACACATCAGGCTTTCTTACAATGAATACACAAAACAATATGTAGAAAAACAAGACGGAAGCAGTAGGTTTCTACAAGCCGGGACTGAAGCAACACGCTGCTGAGAAGGAAATTTCCTGTAATGGTTAGATAAGTGCTGAGGATGTGTTGCAAACAACGAGCTCTCTCTAAATACCGCATCTGAGGGAAATAATCTCGGGCACAGCAATTTGTACACATTTGAGAACTTGGTAATGATCCTAAAAGTCTGTTTTGGATAAATGGAAAATTTTTTTCTGCTGTTTAAAAATGTAATATCAAATGCAATTTTTTGTTGCTTATATGAAGATCACAGCTAATTAGCCTTAGTTAAGTAAAGCATATCCTTTGAAAATTGGAGACAAGTTCCTTTGCCCTCTGAAGAATTGTCTGTTATTTACATTGTTAATATTAATATCCTGCAGCCTCTAAACTCTGAGTCGGTGTCATTGGAGACAGCCTTGTAACAAACAACTCAGACCTCCAGTAAAATAATGACTTTTTAGAGATTTTTTTTTTCCTTTTGTTTTTCAACAAGTTGAAATAACTGATGGTGAGTGGAGCCTAATATTCTTAAAGGTAAAATCCGGTTTCAAGCCACAAGCCTTTAGAATCTTAATTTGTACCTTCTCCAGCATGTCTTGTATGCAAATTGAGTGTAAGGTACTAGAGCAAGTGAAGCTGTTTCACCAGTGCTGGTGGGAACTACAGGAGCTGTAAATTGAGTGAGCAGGTGGGTGTGAGGGTTTTTGAGGAGGTGAGTGGCTCCTCTGGCAATGCCCCTGGCTTCCCAGGCTGGATGCAGAGAACAGCAATATCAATGCCTGCAGAAGTATGAGATTCCACCACTTGCATTGGGTGTCCATGGTAAAGAATGACAGAAAGCTCCAGAGGAAACAAGTCCTGGAAATACAAACTTATACTGAGAAGAGTTGAGTATCTGATAATAGATTTTTTTTTTTTTTTTTTTTTTTTTTTTTTTTGTATTTTGGAGGGGTAATCAGCTGCTTGAATTGTACCCAGCATGAGCAAGAGAGGAGAGTGGGGATTGTGGGTGCAGGATTTGCTGTGCTTTGGAAGTGGGTTGGACATCTTGTCCTCTGCCACCTCCAGCTTCTCAGGCTTCATCAAGGACCAAAGCAAGTGCTTTACAGCAAGCTGGTTCTCAGCTCACAAAGCATGGGTGAGTAATAATAAAGTCAGTGCAGATCAACTGGAAAACTATGGAAAATATTATTTGGGATGATGTAGAAATGAGTGGAATTCGATAACATGGAAATGAATATTGAAGGAAGGGAGTTAGGAGGATGAGTCAACCAACAGCCCTTTGTAAAGGTTGCAAAAATGCAGGACTTGGCATTAAAGCCTCTTTAATATTTTTGCCTTTCTTGCACTCGGAGATCTCGGCAAAACCCAAGTCCTTTCTGAAATTGGTACTATGTGTGCACAAGAAGACATGAAAACTGCCCCAAAGAGCTGGGAGTCTGGTGCTGGAGTCAATGCCAGTGGCAGGGCAGCGGCTTCTGGCTCCACTTACCATGCCCTGTTGTGTTACCACCCCACAAGCAGGGCGAGCTGCTGTGAAGTGAAATTCCATTTTCACATACACAGTAACAATGGAGGATACTCACCAAAGCTAAGGCCACCTAGGTGTGTCTTGAAGGAGCTCAGGGCTTCAAGCAGCCTATAAAAACCCCAAACAAACAAAAAGCAAAGCAAAACCAAATAAAAAACTTCTCAACCCTCATTGGATGCTCTATTCAATTATCTGAACTGAAAATAAAATATTACTAATAAAGAACTAAATACTTAATCAGAATGCATTTGTAAATTGAAGGCCACACGCTTTTTAGCTATTAAACTTTTATATAACTGATAACATTTAGGTTACAGTTCCAAAACTGTTTGGGAGGTTTGGAAGCCCCTGTCCCATTAATTGCAATGGGAACTGAGCACCCAGATCCCCTAGATGACTTTGAAAATCTCTGCCTAAACATATCTCTCTACTCAGTGTTCACAAGGTTGAATGGAAGCAAAGTTTCTGGGATATGATAATTTCATACTAGAATAAATCTTGTATAAGTTAAAATCCCTGGAAGCTCCAAGGTAGTAGGAGTTATGTACTGGGGAATCTTTAACAAGATCACTGAGGAGATTACTGGTTCAATAAATGAAGATTTTATCTTAGCTCCTTTGAGACAAGGAAGACACCGAGGGACTAGAGAGAAGCAAATACAATCCCAGTTTGGAGTTGGGGGTGGGGGGAGAACTAGGAAAAACAGCCAGGATATAATAGACCAGTACATCTGACCTTGGTGCTAGGCAAAGCTCTAGAAACATTAATAAAGGATGAGATCACAAAACATCTGGAGAAATAAACTAGTCAGCATGGTTTCATAAAGGGTAAATCCTGTCTGACAAATCAGTGGAATTTTTTTAGGGAGATAATGTGGAAAGCAGGCATGAGTGACAGCGCTGGGCTTAATTCTGTCCTTTTTGGGTTCAGGGCACTGGTCTGAACAGAGAAAGGTTTGCTTGGGCAACTGGGGTGTGGGTCAGAGAAACGCTGGTGTGAGGGTGAGGAAAGAGAAGTGTAACAGGAGGCAAGAACAATCTACAGCTCATACTGAGGGTTAAACCATAGCTCTGTGCATGTGTTCTGGAAACGCTTGACTAAAGGTGGTATCCAGTGAGGTGAACAAAGTGGAGATGATGGATTAAATATGCAGAGAACTTGTGTACAAGCCTGGGAAAGTGTGGAGGAGAACAGTCCATCACCTCATCTTGAGACAAACAGTAGATTTTAAAATTTGTAGCTCTGAATTGTGAGGATATATCCAGAACAGATACGTTTTGCAGAACTCTGAGCAAGAAAGGGTTGTAGTACTAACACAAAGCAGAAGCTAAACCCTACATAGAAGTATGAACTGTGAAGATATGTGTTTAATCTGGCATATTGTAAAGTACTTACCTGGACCTCTGTAGACTGCCTGGCCCGAGGTAGGACACTGCAGCATCAAATGGACATCCTGGGGATTGGAGAGGGCAGAGGACAGCAGGAGTGATAGAAGTTACTTGTGAAGTTGCTGCGTGCAAAAAGCCTGGGAAACCTGGAAATGTACTCACTTGGGGGGAAAAACAAGCTGTTTAAAAGATGATATGATTTGAAGATTTCAAGATGCTGAGGAAGAATTTGAGAGTAGATGAACTACAGATAAACTCTTTAAATTTACTCAAAATCCCAGAATGTGTGTTGATAAAATAAGTGTAAAGAAAAAAAGCAGCTGAAATAAGAATATAGGTATATTTGATTCAAGGAGGGGAAGAGAAACTGTTGAATTGTGGACCCAGAATGAAAAAGCAGCTTACATCGCCATCTCACTGCGCTGAAAAATAGGGAGTTGTTAATGGAGCTGGGGAGGGGCCAGAAATCAGCTCCATCCTTTTGTAGTATAACCTGTATCTTGACGGGTTATGTAGTTAAAGGCCATGTAATTAATCATAAGTATTACGACATGTGAGGAAGGGATGAGGGTGCAGGCAATGCCGGTGGGGCAGTTGGGAGGTGGTACCTTCCTTGTCTGGATGAGCTGCCCAAGCGGCATGAGGAAAGGCCAGAGCTCTATCTGAAGGAGTTATCTTGGTTTATCAGCTGCATCCTCTGCTTCTTGGCACATCTACATCATTCCCAGAGGCTGCTTTTACTTTGTTTCCCAGCTGAGGGGGTGAAAAGATCCCACAAAATCACGATGTCAAGTGGAAAGCAAAATAAAATTGGAGGAAAAAAACCCCAACAACCAGCTTTTAATATCGACAAGGGGATTTTTAGACAGAAGGTTCCCAATACTGAAGAATTCTGCAGAGGAGAATGGTAGTATGAAGTCAAACTGCCACAACTCAACCACGTGCAAGGGTCTGGCCTTACCAGGCTCGTGTAGAGAGATAAAGATGAAAAAGCGCATCAGCCCTGAAACACCATTGAGCAAAGGGAATGCGTGTCTGCATGCTATGACCTGCAAGGAATTATCTAGCAGAGATCTTATTAATTTTATTGTTGATCCACAGATACTCTTGCTGTGTGTGTGACCCGCAAATTAGTCCACTTGTAAGACTGTGCTAGTATACTAATTTACAGAGAAACTACACGAGAAAAATGGAATCTCTACACAATTTTATTTAGTAATGGGAGCTGCACATGTGTTCTCTTACCCAATGTCTTCTGAACTTTATGCACAAAAATAGAAATACCACTGTTGTCTTATGCTCAGTGACGCTGTTGATGTGATGTGAGCCAGAACAGGCGAGCACAACAGCCTCCTCTCTGCCCTAAAAAGATCACTTTTTTCCATCAGATCGTATGAGCACAGCATAAAGCCACTCACATTTTTCTTAGCTTTATTCAAATCCATTTTCTAAACTGTGTTTGTGCAGGGTGGTTTTTTTCCTTATTGCAAACAGTTGGCAAATTAACGTGGCTAAAATAACAAGTGGCTCGAACCTTTAAATAAAACTCTTACCTAATGCAAAGGAAGGAAACGCTTCTCAGGGCTGGAAGTTGTTCACACCCATTTGTTGGTTTGCTCAATTTGGGGATATTTCTGCTCCTTGTGCATTTGATTTGGACTGATGACCCAAAAATATGATGGGGAAGCTCTTTTAGTGTTTGCTATCTGACCCCAAACAGGAAATATGAGAATCTTGTGTGAAACTGTGCTAAAGCCTCTTCGTTAAGGCCAAGATCAAGGGGCAGTGCAAGATGCAAGTGTTATATCTAACTGCTCAAGTGTCTGTCTTTTCAAAACTCCTTGCCTTGATAGTTCCCTGTCCCTTTATTCTTTTTTTTTTTTGCTAATTTTGACAATATTATTTCCATTTAGTTCTATTAAACTATTACTTCAGCTGCTCCAAGGTGGAGTTGATATAAACTGGAATAACTCCAGTATCTTCCCAGGGCGTGAAGCTGTTGTGTCAATAAAACCATATTTCTTTTTTCAACCTGCTTCTCATCTTTCTGCATCTTTCCCTGTTGCCTTCAGGAGTGAGTCATTAATAGCTGCTATTCAGGAAAAAAAGTGAGAACTCTTTCAGTCCATAATTCACCCTCACAATTCAGGCACTGACTCTGTTTTGAACCTTTTTGTACTGCAACGTTGTGTAACCACCAAAACAGATGGAGTACTCGGTTTATAAAGGTAATACCAAATTCAGTGTAAGGCTACTCCAATAAGATTCCATCCTGGACCTCTAAACTGATGTCAGGTGCTTGGAGCTGCTGTACCTGCTTCCTATACATGTATTTTTTCCCTCTTTGAGTGATGCTGTGTCCCAGTGACTCCTCCTGTTGTATGGGGTGTCGTGACCTGCCCAAGCAAGTGCCACGTGACTCTAATCCCCCAAATGTGAGAGAAATTGGTACGCAATTTAAATCTGCCAGGCTTTGTTTCTTTATTCTTTTTTGCTGCAGATAAAAGTATGTTGATTTGCCAACCCCAACTGTGAAATGTTCCCGCAGCCTGAACTATTTTCTCCACAACACTTGTTTTCTCTGTAAAAGCCTTTTTCTATTGATCTGAATTGACTTGTGCGGAAAAGCTTTGTGAGTTCAATGCAAATTGTTGCCGTGCACTTCTGTGAGCAGCAGAGCAATACATAAGGATGCTCCTCTGTAGATGTGCAACGTGCGTGTTTCAAGACATGTCTCCCCGTATTGATATTTGGTCTGATCTTGCTTTCAGAGTATAAGCAAGCAGTCAATTAATGCATTTTTAAATGTTTTGAGGAGAAGCTAAATCTAAAATCCGAGGAGGGCCTGTGCTTGCGTAGAGGAATGCTGGATCTGCGTGTTTGCCGGGATTGAACTGAAATTGATCTCAATCCTTCAGCTGAGACAACATCAACTTTTAGACTTTTATCCGAGCTGTACGTTGGGAATGGGGGGAAGCACCACAATGCAACCAGAAAGCGCATCTGACTGAGTTTTTTTATGTTTCTATGAAGTTTTTGAGCCCTTTGTGCAGCTTAGTTATTTTACCAAAGACCCACAAGAAGGTTTTGGGATAGGAAAAAAAAATCTAAATTCTTGAGTTATTTATCCAGAAATAGTTTTGAGATGTAGATCACTGTTACACACGTAGGGCTCAGCCATCAGGTTGCTCATCTGCCATAGTGAGTGGGGTGAAGTTTTGGTTGCTTGAGGAGTATCGATGCAACTCTCTGTTCTTCTGTCCAAGGAAAACTTAACACCAATGGTTTGGGGTTTTCTTTGCCGGTTTTGTGTACGTATCAGTTGGGTTTTTTAGAACATTTGGTTCTAAATGCATTCATGTCTCATACAGAGACGTGACTCCTTCTCCACTGCTTCCTCCTTTTGTCTTCTCCCGTGTGCTGAGGTTGAGGCAACGCAATGGCCTTGCGGGTAGAAATCTTCTTGGACGCCTGACAGGGGCTCTGGGTGCCTGCTGGGGAGTCTGCGGGAGGTTAGAGGCTGGTAGGAAGTAAAGCCTTAACGATGTTTTGCAACTACTCAAAAAGCCAAGCCAGATTTCTCTCCCCGCATTGCAGCCCAAATCCGTCAAGGCTCCTGCATCCAGCTTTAAGCGCCGGAGAGGGCCCCCGAAGGACGGTGCGGGCTGCGGCGAGGCTGTTCTTACACAGGCAGTGTTGATTCAGGATTAAGGTGAATAGAGCTGGCTCCTCTGGGGACGTATATATTAGACTTTTTTTTGAAAAACTTTTGACCTTAGCCATGCTCATTTTGTGTTTTAAGTAATCGTGATGGCTCCCACGACATCACGCCTCCCGAAGCTGGCGGTGGCTTGCTGGTGTGGTTAAAGAGTGAGGGCTTTGAGAGGGGCCAAAGCGGTTTGGGGAAATAAATCCCCCT
Organism: Numenius arquata; assembly: GCF_964106895.1. Classification (NCBI taxonomy): domain Eukaryota; kingdom Metazoa; phylum Chordata; class Aves; order Charadriiformes; family Scolopacidae; genus Numenius; species Numenius arquata. Next base: position 15,601,990 of record NC_133590.1, read on the forward strand.
GAATTGAGCGTGACCCGAGCACCTCGCTCCCCCAGGGCCTTTGGATCATCCCCATTTATAAGTCTTGTGCAAAAATATGAAAATTTGGGGGGCTTTAGGTGCTTCCATTTGAAGGTGAGTGGGGAATTTGGGATCTGCTTAAAACCCCGAACTCTTCTCAACAGCAGTGTCACGGGGCAGACACACCGAAAACAGCCCTTCAGATGGAAAATTTTTCCTGAAATCCTGGCAGTTGTGATTTCAGAAGCAAACTATTCCACTGAAGCCTTGTAGCTGAAAAACAAGAGCAGAGGAACACGAAGTGAATATGTTAACTTATAAATTCTCCTTCTGTAGTAACTTTTGCACATCTTCAGAATTGCAGAGGGCTGAGGAGCAGAAAGGAAATGAAGCAATTTACACACAAGCTACAAAACCCTTCTGAGAGAGAAATCATATTTTTTTATCTAACCATATCATGCTAAACCTGCTTTTTTAAGTAAGAAACAGTGGAGAGAAGTGGGAGCACGACGTGTTTGAGCTGCCCCTGGTCCCAGCACCCTGCCCCTGTGAAGGACTGGAGCGGGGACGTCCACCACCGGAGCAGAGCCCAGCCAAATGAATGCTGCGCCGACAGCAGCCCTGCCACCGAAGCACATGTGACATTTGCATGAATATCAAATGAATTCATTATAATCACTGCTATTTCCATGAATACCAAATGAACTTATAATAACCGAATGTCTAAAGAGTTACCATTTTGTTGTTTTATTTTTTTTTTTAAGAAAAACCAAACAAACCACAACCCAACAACAGGAAGAAAAAACAACAGAAATAATGGAAAAAATTAAGCTCGTTAAATTTTGGGGAGGTGATGTTTAGATACAGTGTTTGAAAAAGACTCAAGTAGTTGATGATGGCTTCTGCTCATTGTTTCCTTTTCATATAAACATCTCGATTTTGAATGTTAAGTACCAGATAATGAGGGTGTAGAATTATTTAATTGCTTAGATGACAATCTCGATTAGTGTAGGGTTTTTTTGAAAATAGGTGTCTTTGCTGTAAAAGGACAACAGAGATAACACTCTAGGAGTATATGAGCTAACGAAGGGTTCATTATGTAGCACCTTTTAGATGGCTCTTCACTTCCTGAAACAGAGAAACCCTGGTTTGGAGTCAAACATCTGCTGCCACCAAAACTTGAGAAAACTGACATTGTGAGATGTGTTTATTTGTGTGATAATTATACACCACAGACTTCAAATACCATCAAATCTGTAAGCAATATTTTACTGCAGCCAGATTCCTCCTTCCCAGCCCAAAACAGCAAAACTTTGGGATGCTTCATGCTCCTATGAGAAGCTCAACCGGCTCCTGCCCTTTGCTTTTCCCAGCATGGTCCGGGCTGGGAGTTGTGATGGGGGAGGATGGTTGTGACTTTGCCGTTGGTGTTGAAACGCAACAGTTGATCTGTGTGATGTGGAATCAGGCAGGGTAAATGGGCTTTGACTCCGTGACCTTCAATACGAAAGGGAGAAAAGCAAATCACGGTCGTGCTTTTCTTGCATTGCGGGAGCAGCTACTGAAATACCAATTAAAAGCTATAGTGGGAGCTTGGGGTGGATCGGTACAATAAGAAACTTCTAGGTCAGGCAGGAGGGTTGCAATAATAATCATACCAAGTACATTTCCTTATTTAACTTTGTTTTTTATTGTGTTCAGCCCACAGCTGAATTTTTTTACCTTGTAACATAGTCCCTAATTGAGACACATGAAGCTCATAAGAGGCTTTAGACAAGATTCAGCTAGCCACAAAAGTCATTATCTCATTTTCATTTATTAACATGATATTTCCAATGGATTAACGAGGGTTTCCCTTTTGTTGCCTCTGCTATGGCACTAGCCCTAAAGGGGCTGTTGCGTCTCTCCATCTCAAGTGACTTCTTACTCACATTAGATTACAGTAATGTACGTGTTACAGGAATGACATTTATTATACTTCTTGAATTAAAATTCCCTATTTGAAGTAGCTATAATTGCTGGAAATAGGATAAAGTGGACTTGAGTGTTGATTTTAGCAACGAGTTAGTATCAAAATAACTGCTGTTAGAACCGGGCATGCAAAAATACTCTCCCTTAATTTCAAATATCAGATCCTATAGTCTTTCTGGAATCTGTATTATGATGCAGAATCAATAATTTCAATTTTCTGAAGAAGCCCAGGGTCGTCTTAAGAAACTACTCCCTGTATTCTTCACAACACTCATGGTTATTTTTGAAGTGCCAGTGGCTCTACCATTCCACAAGGCAAAGTAATGGTGGAAATTGTGGTTACTTGGGAAAAGTGCCGATGGGGTTACCCCACCAGGTGCATTGCTGCAGGCTGCAGTGGTGGAGCCATGGTATTTTCCCGATGCGTTTTCCAGCTCTGCTTGCTGCTCCCCTGTTCCTCCTCCTCCTCCTCTCCCAGAAGGCTGCCCGAGCAGTGCCGCAGCAAGGACCTGCAGAGAGCCCGTCTGTTCCAGGCACTGTCTGATCTTGTCTGACATAATTTAAACCTGTGCTTCCTGCTTTGGATTTACATTTTCCAGGGCCTGAAAGGTTCAGTGAGAAACAAAATTCAGCTAAGAAAAATATAGGATAGGCGATTTAAATCAGTGCAGTCCATTTCTGCTTCGTCTTGCCTGATACAAAGATGCTGTGCAGGATGCCTGCCAGTAGGTTTGATATGAAATCAAGAGGCTAATTGTTTGTGTGTGCTGGATTTCTCCTGACCAGTCCCTTGAGAGGTCTCAGCCCTACAGAGGGTGACTTTAACCCTGGCATTTAGGAGGAAAAAAAAAAAAGTATCTCTGCTCCAACAGACCATCTGTGGTGCAGCTGGGTTTAGCACTGTTCTTCACCTGTGTTTTTTCCAGAACCTCTGTTTCCGGTCCGGAGGTGCAGAAAGAAAGGAGCACAGAGTTAGCGAGCAGACTGATGGTGTGCTCTTTCTGGATAGGCATTTAATAAGCCTAAGGATATGAAAATCCAGAAAATAAGCTGTGGAGGCCGGAAGAATTCTTCCTGCCTTGTCTTCCAGGGGAAAAAAAAAAAAAAAAAAAGTAGCAGGGATATTTAATCCAGGAAGCTCCATCATATGTCAAGTTTAAAATTGTAACTTACAGTGCCTTATGAAAACTGTTATGAACGCAATCACTAACAGGTTTCAACATAAATTTGTAAACCGAAGAAGCTCTTGCTGATGTGCTTTGGATTTTCTTCTGCACTCTGTAATCTAGAGGGTGCTTCCTTCTTTATTTATTAAATTGCATATCAAGGCTGGTGTCTTGGGAAAAGGGGCTGCTCAGACCTGGCAGCAGCCAGTGATCTCTGTGTTGGCAGCAAGCTGGTGACCCTCCTGCATGGGATGTCCCCCTGGTCTGGTGTCATACCTGTAGTCATTTTGGAGAAAAGCTTCAGATGGACCTTTAAAGGGTGGGCTTAACCTTTTTGGGGGTGAAGGCAGGGAAGAAGCTTTAAGAAAAAAGTGGCATATAGGTAAAAGATGCATTTTTCATTCTCCATGATTTTTCTCACAAACTTTCTCCTTAATATAATGAAACTCATGTAGGGCAAATGGCCTTCACTGATGGGTGGGGGGGGTAGGTGTTTGGAGGGACCTCTTAAGGAACGCGAAAACCCCCTTGAGTAACCCCAAACCCCTCTGCTTGGGATTCAGGCATTGTCACCGGGCGTTCGGCTCTGCCTTTGTCAGCCTCTTCCCATGGTTTGTGTTTCACATCAGGGTTCAGAGAGGTGGTCTGCATTCACTGGAGCCTGACCAGGAGGGGTGTGCAGAGTGCGTTCTTCCTTCATTTAAAAAAAAAATAAAATGAAAAAAAAAAATAGGATGAACAGTTGGACTAAAACCTGAGTTTTGGGTAAATTCCAATAATATGTTTTTCATTGCATGAGATGTGATGCCTGTCAACACTTACTAGTCAGATTCGCCTCCTTTTTACATATCTTAAGCAGGCCCCCCCCTTTTTTTTTTTGTAGCAGAGAGGAGTGTCCTGCATATCATGCTTCCATCTCCATACTGTAATTATTAATATAGGGTAGAGAGAGGTCACCTATGTTTTTTGGCAACAGTTACGTTCCCATGTATAAATCATGATAAAGTGCTATTACTCTGTAGGGTACACTGATGTTTTCAATTTACCCTGTGTAGAAAGAAAGAAAGGATATTCTTTCTCCCTTAAAAAAAAAAAAGTATAAAAAAGTCTTTTGTTCCTATAATATAGATAAACTCATAGATTTCACAACCAATAAAAATAATATTAATAAAAATGAGGCATTGTTACAAAGTAGGTCCTAACTATGCAACCTAATGTTTCAGTAAGTCTGTGGTGCACATCCTTTTATAGCCAATTAAGCGGATGTTTTATTTCCCTCATTAAAAGTGCAGCCCACAGTCACCATGTTGAATCAAATAAGTATGAGTTTGCACATCCCGTGCGCAACCTTTCCTTGAGGCACAGTAGCATTTGTCATCTTTATAATAAAGCTTTCCAATTTTTCTGATTAATATTTAAAAGAAATAACATGACCTGAGGAATATATATATAACATCCTTGTTCGAAGGCATTCCGTACTACACCGCGCTCTCTGGTTTAAGGCTAATGTGCCATTATATCACTTTGTATTCTGCCTCCTCCTAAGACCTATTTTCCTGTGTTTATGTGCGGCAGCAGTCTCTATGTGCTCTTTTCTTTTTCCTAGATGAGAGATCTCATGAGTGCATGCCACATTTTTGTGGTCGCTGTGATGCTCCTTGTCTTTGGTCTTGCCCTGACACGTGGAGCATAGGGGATGGTCTTCTAGAGATTGTCCTCTGAGCAATTACTGGGTCGTTATGGGTCCATGAACAAGTGGTTTCTGAATAAAACTCCTTCAGCTTTCTAGCAAAGTAGGGCTGGAGTGTTGTTGAAAGGTGAGGTCCTGCCCCTTCATTCAGGTACCAGACACTGGGCAGTGGTTAGGGACAGCAGGCTCATTGAGTCTCTCTTTCTCTTCTGGTTCATGTGGCAATTTGCTAACGTGACCATCGTGCATGTCTCTGGTAGAGGTGACCTGGAAAAGTGTGGCTTCATCTTGTAAAGGCACATCTTTCACCCTATCCATTTCTCCTGAGGGTCTCTGTCTGATAGAGCTTTACTGACCTCAAAGAACTTCATGGTCGTGATAGACTCTGGGAAAGTAGATATCTGTGTTAGGACCTGGGGCTTCTTCAGGTTGCAGAAAAAACTATTTACATATATTTTTTGTTATCATTATTCCTATTGAAAAGCACATGTCAGATGACTAAAAAGACAGGACCACACCATGGTGAGCTTTGGTTGACAGTGTAATGCAGCAAGTAAGGTATTAAACAAGGGTAAAGAATGAGCAGGCTGAGATTTGGCAGCAGAGGTGCTAGAAACTGTTTAGTCTTACGTAGCCTTTTCAGTACATGAATTCCCTGGTCTTCCCCCCTTCTCCTAATCCTCCCCCCAAATTGTCTCTTCTTCATTTTCTTTCATTTTTTCCCCCCATTAATAATTGGAGGCAAACAGAGGAAAACGAGGAGGGCTAAGGTCGGTTTTGGCATTTTATATTGGCACCCATCACTAAAGCCCCTTAGGTTCTTCAAACCATTATGAGTAATCACAGCTAGAATAACAAAATATAAGCCTTTAAACTTAAAGGCTCAATTATTCAGGGCTCTCTGTAAATTACAGACAAAGCTAACAAATTTCATACATTAGTCATGGTAAAAAATATTAAATTCCATGGTTTGTCACAGATTAATAGGAAAAAAAGATTAAAATGGCAAGTTGTGTAAGCAATTTAAACAAATGGTTGTCAGAGATTCTACATGTTTGGCGAAGAATTAAATAAGTGAATATCAGCAGCTGAACTTCTTGCAGAGGAGCCAAACCCTTTTGGAAAAGCTGAGGCTCTTTTTGAATATGGAAGCGATGTTTTACTCAATCCTCTAACACATTCAAAACAGCTGTTGAACAAAGAGGAAGAATTTACCATGCAGTGTTGCTTGTATTTGTCTTAATCCATCCCCACCAGTAAGCCACTTGCTGCAGAGGGAAAATGGAAAACGGAAAACTCTCCTGTGGACCAAGACTTGGAAGATGCGGAGAATACCAAGATTAATATTGAAGGCTGGAGTGCTCGTTGGACAGGGTGATAACGCCGCGCACAACCAGGCGATCCTTTCCGTTAAGTAGCACCAAGAAATAATTGTAAAATGTTCTTTCCTGTGTGTCGGTATTTGGGCAAACACTAACTGGACAGATTGGCACCAGAGCCAAAAGGATCCCCACCCCTGCCGTCGCCTTTGACCTGTCTTCTGCGTAAAGAGCATTCTCCAAATTCCCCCCGTTGAGGAGGATGACAGCACTGCGCACGGGACACGCAGTGATGGATTTAGCAAGACCGAGCTGTATGCACGCTCAACCTGGGAGTGTTTCTGAAAGTTGTTTGTGTCTCTCTTTTTTTTTCTTTTTTTTTTTTCTATTATTTCTTGGGTTTTTTTCTGTCAGGGAGATGAGGTAAGTCTTCCTTCCTCCTGATCTCCTGGAGCTAACAGTGTGATATCGAGAACAGAAACTCACCCTACCTCCCATTTCAGCCCAGTTCAACATGCTTTTGATTTTTTTTTTTTTTTCTCTCTTCACTCCTTTAACCCTTATTGTTTTATATGGGGGAAGCAGAAAGGAAGTCAAAGCTGTGGTTGATAGCAAGGGAATGAAGTGCTTGTTTTCTGAATTTCCTGACTCCTAATTTACCTTCTCTTTCACTCCCAATTTACAGCTGGAGGCATTTCTCTGAAAACACGTATGGTGCCACAATTAGCCTACCATTGCAATTTTATTTTTTTAAATCTGCTGTTTGCTCGTTGGCTCTTACTTTGACACCCATGGCACAGCGTGCATCTACGGATGGCTAGAACTGGCTTCTGCACTGGGCTAAAATGTTTCAGTTACAATGAAACAGGAATTAGAGATGGAGATTTAGGACAGCGTATGCCAACGTATATCTGAACACTTCCCTGAGCCTCACAGCTCAGGCCAAGCTGGATTTAACGCAGAGACGTCTTTGCCCGTTTTCTTAAGCTGCTGTTGAGGAAAGGGTTCTGCCTTCATGTGCTGTTGCCCAGCCTCAGCATTGCAGTGGGTCTGGCAACACTTGCTTTGAAATGAATTCAGGCAGAGCGATCGTTCAGGGATAGCTTGCCCCATCAATGCAGTTTTTAGCATTTTCAGTAAATCTCCGTTTCACTCAACAAAATTTTGATAAAATTCATAGCGAGTGAAACAGCAGTTACAGAACAGAGAAGCATCCAGTCTTCATGGTTTACCACTTTTAGTGTAAAGATTCATAGTTTTCATCATAACTTTCAGGGAACCTTATCTCATGTATATGTTTGTTCAGCATAAAATCTCCTGGCAGGCAAAAGGTCCTCGTTGTTGTGTCCCACCGTATTTATGTGTCCATCAGCATGAAGACACCCTGGAGGCTGCATCCATGGGCAGAGTTAATTGAACGAGCATTTGGGATCTACTGTTCCCACAGCATCTTCATCCTGCCTGGAGCCAGGAAGCCCCAGCCATCTCCCCTGGGAACTCCTTCCCAGGAAAATTCCCAGCACAGCTTCTCAATGGAGGAGGTTGAGTGTCTTCCAATATATCTTGGATAAGCATCTGCTTGTGATATTCATCCAAAAACTGGAAATATTAGGCTTGCTCCATGTTGATTCATTTCAGCAGCTGACCCAGCAGCAGTTTGAACACCAGTACTGATTAACTTTGGTTGACTTGAGGGGTTGTCTTTGACCTATGTTTAGAGTCAAGCTTAGATCTTTAGTGGAAGACCTCAGGGTTCACGCTTGACATTACCAAATTGTCATGCAAACAGACCCACAGAAAAACAGATTTTGCTGGCCGTTTGTGCATCATTTGCACAAGCTGCAGGATACTTATCTGTCTGGTTTCAGCCCGATTTGAGGGCTGGTACAGGGACAAGCCCTCTTGCCACCTTTTGTGTAGATGTAGGTGTAAACTTTTGGTGTAGCAGGAAGGTCTGGGACCATCAGGAACGGGAGCTTTTCACTGTTCACTGTATTCATAGGACCTGATGCTAACACAGTTTCCATCTTGCTCTCCTTTTCCTTCCCAGAGGCAACTTTGTGCTTTTCTCTTCCAATTTCTATGCATGTTGGGGCATTCCGGGCTAATTCATTCAATGGTTTTCCTTCCTATTTAACAAATGCATTGGGAAGGGAAGAGTAATGCACACTGAGATGTAAACTGCCGTCCTTCATCCGAACATCCCTGTCTGGCTTCATCTCACCCACCTCCCCCAACTCCTCTCTGCCCCCACCCTTCCCAAACCTGCTGGGTGGCTTCAAACAGTCTCCTTGTACCCATCCCATGTTTAAAGCCTTCTCTGAAAATAGGTGAACTCCTCTAGCTAGTAACCTGCTGGAGGAGCCTGTCAAGGGCTGGCTGTATGCACTTCAGTCTTTGCAAGTATCAAAGTAAAATGAGGAGAGTCTCACAGAAAAGGGTTACAGAGAGTTTCACGTATTTTGCAGCCTTTTCATGGCTTAAATTACACTTCCCCTTGTTCTAGTTTTAAAAGGCAGAACAGAAAACTTAATTTTAACACTGAAAAATGAAGGCTCTTCAATTATTTATAACATTAAAATGTACAAATGTTTGATCAATGAACTTGAAAAAAACATGCAACTACAAAACCCATTTCACAGTGTTCTAAAGTTCATGTGGCAGAGATAGAGAAGTGAAATGATTATTAACAGAGGAAGAGCAGCATTTTAATAACATTCGAGCTGTAATAATGAGGCTGACAAAAGCAAAGAAATTCAAAGCCAACACTGATCTGATGCTCCCTCCTTAACACATAGACTGTGCCTAATTTCGCAGAATATAAGGTATTCTAAGAAAATTGTTCTTGTGCTGGAGACCCCCTCGGCGTGGTGCCCAGTGGGGTGGCAGCAGGATGAGGTACCTTTTGTTTCAGAACTTTGTTATTTTATAATGTAGTGTTTTGAGTAAATACACAGCCATAGAATACAGTGCTGGAATACTGTTATTCTATTAATAGTAGTGGAAACAGCTTTTTCTCTTAAAAACACTGAAATGTGACATTTCCCAGGTGAGTCCAGGATGCCCAGCAAGGGTCTTCAGAGGGGTTATAGATGGCAGCAACTACTGGAGCTGCCAAGCCCCTCTGGCACCAAACAAGCAAAATGCAACATATTGGCCAAATATTGGGATGAGCCTTGTGACACCCAAAAGGCAGGGAGCCCCCAAATCATTGCTGCGCTCCTTCAAAACACAGTGTAGGAATAAAGAGGGGTTATAGTGAGGATAAGGCTTATCCACAGCTGTCCACATCCCCTTGCGGTTGGGGAATAAATGGGCTCAAAGCTGCTCCAACTCCATCGGCTCTCGGGGGTCTGCTCTCCAAGGGTTTGGCAGCTGGGAAGGGCTGGTGGTGTCCCTCCTTCAGGCTAAAAGAATATTTCTGTTGGATAGGTACACACGTTTTCTTGCAAAAAGTTTATTTCCCAAATACCAACCCTTTCCAGATAAAACAGGATTCTGTCAGCCAACCACACAATTGTTATAAATCCTGTTTCTTCAGTGCTTTTCTGAGATAAATGGTTATTCTTGTTGAAGAGCTTTGGATATTAAGATGCCACTTATGCAACAGCAAACAGAAAACTACTTGGTTTTACTGCACTGTAGCGAAACTGTGTAGTTTATAAGCAAAATGTCTTTCCAAATGGGAAAGGACACATGGACTCTAGATACAGCGCAATGCGGGGCAAAGAGTTTATTATACACAAACTTGTATTTATATCCTTGTAAGGGGAAGGAAATTATACTTAGGAGAAGATGGCAAGCCATGTTGTTGGTTTGCAGCAGTTAGACCTAAGCAGGAGCTTCCATTGGCTGTGTCAACAGAGCATGGGACTTCTGTGCCTCTTCCCTTTCCCAGCCCAACCTGTGAGAGTCCTGAGATGGGATATGGTGAGAAGGAGCCTCCCTTCTTTTGGGACTGTTTCCTTTGCTTTAACAAAGGTGACGTGGGAGAGAGCATCCCGCATTGACCCCGGTTCATCCCACTGGTGACCAGACAGCCAAACCAAGGTGCAGTGAGAGGTCTGGGCAGCCCAGGGGCATCCCTTTGGGGTGAGCAGTTGTCCCATCCATGCAGTGACCGCTGAGGGACCAGCTGCCCTTTTCCCGAGCTGCTGCCTGAAAAACAAGAGCCCAACCTTCATGTCTTGGTCCTGCAGCCTCTAATTATGCCCTGCACAAGGCCTTAGATGTGAAGTCTGCTGCAGAAGCAGGACGGTGACGACGATGAAAGGGAACAACATCAAAAGTGTCAGGAAGAGGAGAAGGCAATGCCATATCAGTGTTGAAGCTACATGCATATTCCAATTTGCTATGTGACTGTGTTACTAATTTGGAAGGGGAAAAATATCAGATTATACGCAGAATGGCATCCCATAAGCTGCCTCAGGAACGTGCAACTGCAGAAGAGTTTCTTAACAGGGGAGTCGCGCTATTGAATCGCGTCTCAACACACAAATAAAGTATAATTAGGGCTCATTAGGAATGGAGGTAGGGCTGCGGGATCTCAGGTCTGTCTGCAGCCACCCTAGTGGGCACGAACAGAGAAGAAATAAGGCCACAGTGCTTACGCTTTGGTGCGGAATGAGGAGGAACGGGTGAGTGCTGTCCTTATGCATCCCCGCTCTGAGATGATGAATTGTCTGTTTTTCAGCCTGGTGTTGCAATATTTTTAAAATTACATAATTGATCTGGAGGAGAAAAAAAAGAAAGTTACAAAAATTCTATTAATAAAATTTAGTAGATTAATAAGTCTTAGTATTACATATAAAAATTTGGCATTAAATATTTAAAAATTCTATTAATAAAATACTAGATTAATAAAGCCTAATATTAAATATAAAAAATTAATTGGGTGAATTTCATCAACTTTGTAATGTGAAAACCACTGCCAGTCCTTACTTGTATGAAGGCTTGTGACTGTGGCCATGCAATAAGGTGCAAGAAGAGAATGTTTAGAGCTGAGCGGAGACCCCAGCAACAGGCTGTGGAATGCCCTGATCTGGTATCACTGAATCCTGGTCAGATTTGACCATTGGTCTCTGCAAACCAGCTAAAATAAGCTACAACGTGATGCAACTGGGGAGCCTGGAAGGTGGCATAATGGCAATAAGGTGGGTTCATAATTTGCAGGTTTGAGGACCTGTAGGAATCTGTCTATGCTGGTATTTTGCCCTGAATTTTGCCCCTGACTAGCAAATACGTGGTCACACCTTATGTACCAAGGGGGACGGATCCTTTGCTGACATCAGGCATTTGGGCACAGCCCCTTGCGGCACGTGGGGATGGTGGGGGGATGCAGCACGTCGCAGGATCAGGCATGCCTAGGCATAGGCTGAGATAAAATATGTGATTTTGATGTGAAAAAATTTTGAATGTCAAAATTCTATTTTGCAAAAGATACGTGGAGGAGTATTATCTAAAATTACTTTATCGGAAAGGAAAACCTTCTTTCTTCTTTCAGGATGATGTAAACTCCCATCACTGAACATGTTTTCAGAGATTTTTGCTCACTTTTTAAGCAGTACCATTTACCTCTGCTCAGTGTTTACAGCAAATGGTAAAAGTGGGCTTAAATTAGGATAAAATATGAAAATTAATATTCATTGACTTTTATGTTTCATTATCATTAGAAATTAAGTTATTCTCGGGTAAACAGTTTATAGCAAGTTATAAATATTTTCCGTTGACCTATTAACTGGCTCAATATATTATGAAGTTATTGACAGTTGCAGTAAAATTTACAAACAGCTATTAAACCTTTTAACATACTAGATATGTCTAAGTCTCTATAACATGGAGAAATGATTTTTTAAGATAATCTTCTACTGATATTAAATTCCTCCAAGATTTTAATATATTGTCAAAGTTTATGGGTCATAAAATAAACCTAGAGCTTACAAAAAATTTACACAAGGATATTATTTAAGAAAAAGGACATGTAAGTTTTAGTACAGTAAGAATGATGATATAAGCCACTGAAACATATAAAAGTACATACCAAATACTGTGTTAAAATAACATTAAATGTCTTGTATAAATCCACAAGTCAAGGTTTAAGGTTTTTTACAGTGCCTGAATCTCTTATTATTGTGTCTAGATAATGACACCCTCGCAGCGCAGCACTTAGAAAAGCTCACTTTTGATAGATGTAAAAGCATGAAATAATGATAGACCAAGAAATCCTAATTTTGAATTCCCTGATAATGTAAGGTTAGGGCACACACTTCGTGGGCCTGATTCAACAATGTATTACTCCATCTTAAGCCTGATGTAAATCATTTAAAATCAATAAAAATGGGTCAGCTGGCTGGTGTAAATTGGCCTGTCTTCATTACAGTCCATGGATGGATGCCAGTTTACACCAGCTGAGAAATTGGCTGGGTGCAGTTATATCTGTGTAAAGCTGTCAGAACTCAGTGATTCATCAGGAACTGCACATTTACGATAGCTTTTCTCCGTTTCCTTTATATATATACGTATTTAAAAGTTGGGTGGTTCGACACTGCCCTTGAAATAAGAGTGATGTCTCATAACCTAACCCACGTTCAATAGAAGCATCACATTTCTCTTATTAGTAGGCATTAGGCTCTTGATGGAAAAGTGTCTGAGGATGCATGGTGCTGCGAGACAGGAGAAATCGCAATGCTACAGCTGAAGCATCCTCCAGGTTCGGCTGAAGGGACAGCATTTGAGCTAAGGCTGGACCAGGAGGGTCCCCTACCCATGCGTGTGGCCATTGTGTGTGCCCAGAAGGGGCAAACAGATAAGTCTGCATCCTCAGAGCCAGAGGAGAGCCATGAACACCTTGGGAAGCTGAATATTATCTATAATCTTGCATCAAACGTGCTTTGTACTACCTTTATCTAATGAGGTTGAGCTGGGGAGAGGCTGCTACCAGCCTTGGTGCTGCTGCCTGGCCTGTGGTGAGGGACAGAGCCCTTGCTGTGGAGCCCTACTGCGTGCCATGGCTCTCCTTTCTAGCAGTCTTCTCCTCCCACAGTTTTCTGGAGCAATGAGGTTCTCCAGAACCATAGGCCCACAGCTGAAGAGCTCCTGAAGATAGGGGGAAAAAGGGGAGGGGGGGGTTCAGCTTACATTTACCTCTTTCAGAGCAAATATCCTAAGAAATGAGGCAAAATAGTGGAGAAGTGCAATAGGCATAGGTAGAATCAAGAGCTCAGATGAGCCACTGTGGTTCCCCTTTGATGTCAACTCATCTGTGTATTTTGGGTGTCCCACCTTGAATGAAGGTGCTCCAGATCCTACAGCAGAATGGTGTATGTGCCCCAGTTTAATTGAGGTCCTTCAGGACCATCACCTAACACTAAAAGTAGCGAAACCAACAGGGTTTGTTTTGGTTTTATGTGTTGTTTATAAGGTACGGCTGTGCCTGGTGGGCTTTCCACCCCGAAGCCAGGCTCCTCATGGGTCCTCTCCTGGAGGGCCAGAGCCACCTGGGTTCCAGGAGCTTGGTGGGGCTGGAAGCAGAGCTGGCTCGCCTTCTGCAAGCACGCAATATAACTGGCGTGACTTTGTGGTTTCCTACCTCAGCTTTGAAATATAGTAAACTCACAAAAGCTACTGTAGAGTTCAGAACAAACACAGGGGGTATGTTTAGTTATTTGTTTTTGTAGTAAAATAAAATATTTATTATACACAGACACCTACTGTGAACAGAGGGTAAGGCCACTGTGTTTTATCTCTAGGGTGTCATGTTTGACTTCCATTAGGGATGTATTATAGACCTGTGGGTTTTCATGAATTCAGAAAGTCCACTTTGAACACTGATTTCAAAGCCTACAGGGGGTGTGAGGAATGTAAGAACACTGCTTCGTAGGAAGGAACCTGTTGCATCTAACAAACACCTTGCGTTTGATAAGTCAGAGCTGAGGTATGCTATAAAGGCGTTCTTATTTTTTATTTTTTTTTCCTTTAGCACAAATTTTAAAGGAAGAGTTCCTATTGTTTGCTTTGCAACTTTAGCCCATGTGAAAGCTCAAGGTGAAGACAATGAATGAGTTTCTGAAAAATGCACCATTACATCAGCATACTTTTTACATTTTTCCCTAATTCCCTCCCAATGAATCATATGGGAGGAGAAAACGACTTCAATGATCAGGTGGATACCGATATATCTCCATAAGTGCCTCTCAGATTAATGATGCTGTCCAAAACTCTAAGTAACACTTGAGGGAGATGCATGGAGGGGCCATCAGTGGTGTGTGGTGCTGCAGGTGTGGGGGCTGCCAGCCTCATGCCCCCCGCATCATCCCCCGTGGTGGGCAGTAAAGGGTCTGCCATGGGCAACAGCTCTTGGGTGTCAGTGCCATGACTCTTGAGAAGCCTTTGGATAAGCAGATCCAAGTTTACAGGAGGTGTGAGCAGATCCATGTTCTGCTCAGGGCACCACCAGTGATGTGGGGACACGGTGAGGTGGAGACAGCAATGGGGGGCCCAGTGGAGGGGTTGGAGACAGCAATGGGAAGGTGGAGAGGATGCCAAAAGAATCTGCTGTGAAAGCATGAAACCTACAGATGTGATTTTTCTTCACCAGGACAGTTTTCCCTTCTGTCCAGCCTGTGGTTGGACAGCCAGGGAGGGATGTGTTCCCTTCTCTTCAGACCCACGTATCTCACCTTGAACCACGCAATACAGGTGATGGTATATGAAATGCAAACACCTCAAGTAGAGAAACTGGTACCTCATTCTGCAGGTGGATGTCAACTAATATTTTTTTTTCTCACGGTCACCAAAATTAAAAAAAAATACTCAGAAGATCTGACTTTGTGAAACAATGCAGGAATCACACAGCATTGTCAGAGCAGTTTTGATTTCTCTCCTCCAGACAATGAGTAAGGGTATATTTTGAATGTTCATTCACTATGTTCTTTGTTCTGTTTGTTGTTGGCTGGGAAGGGAATGCATGTGGATTTGTTTCTGTAATGACTTCATGGAGAGGTCAAATCCCACTGAATCCAGGTAAGCGCAAGAGCCAGTGGGCATCTTACAAAGAAGCTTCTTACAAAAGATTTGGCTCTGTTGATTTTTTTCATTGTAGAAAGGTCAATGCAAGAAGTTAATGGTGCCTGTTAGGCTGAGCATAACTGGGATTGGAAAAAGTGTGGTAATAGAAAGTATGTCTAGAAATAGTCATGCATGTTAACAAGTCCTCTGCTATTTCAGTTAATGTGTCTGTCTTTTCAGTTCTACTTTGCTGATGCTATTTTGACATGGGGTAACATGTTCAGAAGTACTTGATTCTCATTTTCCAGTAGATGACAGTGCTTACATGCAAAATCCTGTCCAGCACAATTTTCAAAATACTCTTGAAGCCAATGTGTCAGGGTAGACTCTGTCATAACAGCTGTTGGTAGAGTAAGCAATGCACAAAATGATTTACTTGTATCTAAATAAAATTGCAATGGGAATGAGAGGGCAGTTAACTACACAGCCTGTAAGTATTCATTCTGTTTTATTTTGGTTTGTTCTGTTTTTTCTAGAGATTTTATATCAAGAATGCAAGCTGCCTCTATTACAGTCAGTAGTAAAATTCCTGTTGACTTTGTAGAAACCCAAGGTTCACCTCATTCCTGCAAAACATATAGTTTTCAGTAGGGTAACCTCACCTTTGGAAACACTTTGGGTCCTACTACTCATTAATGGGATTCTCACCCTATAGCCAAGGTTGTTCTGAGAGTACAGAGCTCTTCCCAGGTCCCACACACACTAATAATACCTTGTGAGAGAGGTTAGCAGCAATAGTCATGGACAGTAAGTCCCGACTTGGTTATGTGCTTCCCGTTCCACTTGAATTCAACCATTAAATCTGAACTTCCAGTTCAAATTAAATATGTCATGACCAATGTCAGATATATGGACAACTTCAGAGTGGAATAACCCAAGGCAATCTGCTCTGATCGTATCATGCCTTAAGTCTCAGACTAAATCCAGGGGGAATTTAATAAAATAGCTCAGTCAAGCATTGATCTTTTCCTGATGGTTTTTTTTTTCCTTTCCAATGGTCTTCTTGCACACATTGCCCCCCACTCCCCCCTTGTGAAACAACATGTATCATACAGGAATAGCCCAAAGTATTTCAGTAGTGCTCAGCTATTGTACCTTTGCTATTGACCTTCTCCCTTCCCATCTCTCATCTGATGACAGTGCTCTAGTTTGACAGTATTAAATCATTTTGTTTTTCTCCCTCTCTGCCAGTATGCTGCTCTGCTGTTATATTTGTTACATAAAGTGGGTAAAGTGTTGTAAAGTGGGATGACAGTGCTGCAGGAAAAACAGTCTGGTGTGTTGTGGTCCAGAGCATTTGTAAGCAGAGCCTGGAGATCCTGTCAGAGGATCTGTTTTACAGCCCCATGTCCCTATCCCCGTCACCATGGTGGCAAGCCAAGCCCGGCACATGGCTCACTAGAAAGTCCAGTGGGTGTTACTGGGGCAGAGCACTGCGGTGAGGGACTGGTGGTACATCGCGTGTCAGCTCCTGGGGCTAGCAAGCAGGGGACAAGGGAACAGCCTGGGGATGCAAGTCCTATGGATGTTCAGAGAACAGGACACAAACATGTAAGAGACTCATAACCAGCCTTGTCTAAAAGAAACCCCAGATTTCAGACCTCCTTTAGGATATAATATATTTTAAGTTATAACATACTATCTGGAAGAATATAATATATAACAGACTTTAAAAACATTCATTTTAATTTTACTCATCAAGCTATAACATTTAATATAGAATCCAATAGTGTAATCAACATTACTAGATGGGGCAAAAATTTCAGTCAACTGTATTGTCAGAATATCTGGGAAATATTATTATTCCTGCTGTAGTGCATGAGCTCCTCGCTTCTTTTTTCCCTATTATTTTGCCTTGGAAAAGCAGTTTCTGTAAGATGCTAGAGAAGGGCATCAAAGTGTTGTTATTTCTGGACTAACCAGGCATTCCCGGTGAGAACGGTGTGGTTGTGAAGCAGAAGTACAGACCTGGTTTTGGGGCCGTGGGACAATTGGCTGCCCATGAAGGTCTTTACTGGAAACCCACTGCAGAGACGGGGGCGAGAGCGTGCGCTACTGAATAGGTGGTTGGTGAGTTTGACATTTACATAAAGCCCAGAAAAGAGAGCGTTGCGTTACACGACTTTGCTTTAAAAATGAGTCCTTGGGTAAGATCCCTCTCTGATTTGAAACCCTTCCAGGATTTGGAAGAGTTTCAAATAAAATTAAAAGAAAAACAAAGCTTGGACTCCTGAGATCGCTCAGCTACATACTGAAGAGTGAGTGTGAGGGTATGTTTTGTCTCTAAAGAAAATATCAGAGCCTATAGCAGTCAAGATAGTTTATAAGCATGAACATAACTTTGAATAGCCCTAGCTCCGGTTTACCATGACCTCTGCAACTCAACTCTGAATAAAAGGTAAAAAAATATTCCCTTAATACCAGCTATACACTAGAAAAGATACTTAAACTCAGCAGATTTGAAAATCACAAGCATGTCTTGTTTCTTGTGATGATGGTGATTGACCTTTTCATTTTATTTTATTAATTATAAAATAGAAGTTTTTACAGGAATCTAAGAAAATAACTCTCCTTTCCCTAAAGATGCAATGCATTCACATATCAGGAAACACAGGCAGATAGAATATAAGGAGCCTTTTATTCAATGTTTGAAAGCTTTCCTTTGTCTCTTTTCTCTTCAAGTTTTAACTCTTGCATGTTTCTTCCCTTGCTGTGAAGTGGTTAATGCACAATCTGATTTTTTTTGTTTTCACAAAGGCAAAATGTGATGGCTCTTTCTCTACACACTGGCCCTTTCACGCTGGTCTCCTCACCATCTGAAAATGGGCTTTACTAATCTGCCAGCACAAGCTTCTCTTTGTCCTTCCTATTCTCTCAAGTACAGTCAGCAGTGTTAGGAAGTGGTACCAGCGGAAGGGAATGGTCATTTTGGGGCATGAGTGGATTGTGTGCCACTGGCCATGCCCTGGCTGAAAGAAAATGTGTTTTCTTTGCCCCACGCTCATCGCATTGAGTGGGCTGTGTACTCCAAACAGCCCAGCATCAATACCTCTTCTGCCTGTGCTGAGACATTTCAATTGTTACTTTGCTTTTATTTGCAGTGCAGTAGTTTAATTTAAAATTTCAAAACCTGAAGACTAATTGAAGTTTAGCATTTTAGTGTGTTCATCTCCTCTTCTCTCCAGATAATTACCTTAAATCCTCAGCTCCGTCTCCAAAACACATGAGATGACCTACCAAGGACCTGTCAACCAACACGTGCTGTGGACCACAGCTCCCCTTGGTTCCACAGGCTCCTGGATGGGGTACTATGAATTCCCATGCTGATAGTCACTTGTAAGGCTGACCCACTGCAGTGACATTGCTGTCATCCAGGGCAGGATCACACACTCAGCCATCAACCATGTGCATTTGTACAAGAAACGTGCTATAAAAGTGAAAGCTGGTACTACTGCGAGCCATGCGCAAGGTCAGGAAAGACCCCACAAGGAAAAGATTTGGTGGGAGGTCTGTGCCTGTGGGAACTAAACGTCCAATGTCCCCTTTGACTCTTTGTGGGATTTTAACGCATCTGCAAAGCATGGTCCTTCGAGTCCCCTCTGAAGGAGTGGGCAGAAGCTCAGCCCTGGCAGAAGGGTCCGTGCTGTGGTTATTGCTGACCATAGCTGTTGGACAAGGAGCAGCCAAAGCCAATTGCACCATGGAGGAATGGAGACACACACACTCTCTGTGCTGGCTCTGAACCATTATATTAAAATTGGGAGTATTTCTGCAGCAGTACAGTGTGTACCCAGATGTACATGTATGTATGACAGTGAAATGTTTTACCATTATTGTGTGTGTTTAAAATGCTGGAGAGATGTGGAAGTCTTCCAGAATGATCAGTTCTACCAAGTGATCTCTTCTGACTCTTGGACTCTTTTCTGTGCTTGCTCATGTCCTGCATCAGTAATAACAGCAAAGACACGATGTTTAGCAGCCTCCTCAGAAGGGCTGAGAATTAACTAAATATAGTATGGAAAGAACTTACTGTTTTCTGTGTTTAAAAGCACTGGAGACACTGAAAAACATCAGGTTGCATTAGCTGAGGATGTGGCTCATCAGTGGGTGCACCATGAGGAGGACAGACATTGTCTAACACATTAAGAAAAGTGTCCCATTGCGGAGGACTCCAGTAAAATGAGCTAAAACGCCAGAGTGTTGGGGAGTTTTTGTTCTTTTTTAATGCCTAAACTTAATGGACTTTTCTGGCTGAGCTGTGTAGTACAGAAACCAGCACGGCACCTCCCGCCTTCGCTCCCCGCACTTGTCTGGGGCTGTTCATGTCATAAATCATTCACAACTTTACTAAGGTGATTCTTACACAGCCACTCTATATCTTTAACACAAAATCAAGAAGGGAGGAAAAAAAACCACCACATATCCCAGTTTCCTGAAGCAGCTTTTCTATCTCAATAAGCCATGTGAGAGCCAGTTAGAGATGCCAGAACTCTATTTAGTTGCAGTACACGTGCCAGAAAGTCCAAGGTTTCGTGTTCTCTCCCCAACATACCACTTTGTTGGGTTTTTGTCCACCAACTCCTTCCTTCCTTCCCTTCTGGTCTCTGCTTGCTTCATCCCTGTGCATCTTCTCCTGCCTTTGTCCTGGCTGAGGGCTCTGGGCTGCCCTCCCAGCATCTTCTCACGGGTATTGCCAAAGCCCTGTGATGGGAAAACCAGTATTTAGAGCAGCAATTGCCAAGTCAGGCAGTTTTGCTGTTCATACACCACTGTAGCATGGAAAAAAAAGTGCATAATGTCATGTTTGCTATGAGTCTTCCTCAAAATGATCTGACGAGTGGTGTTGAGCAGACATGAAGTGGTTCGGTCCCCACATGCTCAATGTTTCCCTACCTATCAGTAGAGAGTTCATTGCCTTCCCAAGAAGCTTCTGGTTTACATATATGTGTGTGTGAAGTTGTTTAAAATTCTCTCTTCCTTCCAAAATGAATTTTCCGGTAACAATGACTTGAGAAATCCAGCAAATTTAGCAACTATTCTGTTTTTCCAAAAGCTTTGTTCCATTTCATATGTGCTATCAGCTGAATGTGGTTGAATGGAGTCCTACAATTAACTTCAAAAATCTTTGGATCAAGTGAAATGACAGTGCACTCTGTGATTAGATACAACATTGGATGATGTGGCACCCTGTTTGCAAACTGATTTTTAAATGTGATTTAAACATATTGAAATAAATGTTCTGAAGTATAAAAGTATCTTATGTACCAACAGTAGTGAATTATTTAAGAAACTAGATTAAGAATGGCAAGTGGGACATATGTTACCAAGAAATGAAGGAGAATGGGATTTTTTTTGGAACACCTTCCCGAGAAGAGCCTAGCAAGAGCTTGCCAAATTTGGTATTTAAAGACAAAGCTGTCTTGAGCTGAGTTCAGAAAAAGGTCTTAGTGTCAAATGTTTTCAACTTTTTTGCATTAAATGAACTGAAATTCAGCCAAACCAGATTCCTCAGTTTTTTGGGGAAAAAAAAAGGTTCCCTCCCAAGCCCAGGAGAAGCAGGCCAAGTTTCATCCTGACAGGAGCAGTTTTGCCAAAGTTATAAAAACTGAAGTGAAAGTAATGGTGCTGTATCTGGCATCTATAAAGCAGCTTCATCCCAAAAGGTCCTAAAGCACGTTACATATAGCAGGCTGGATTCCCCAGCCCTTAGTCATATCTTGCTCATACACATTCTCATTAAAATATACAGAATTTGAGAGCTCAGGCCTGAAGGTCCCGTGCAGGACCACATGGTTTGGATCCCCTTCTGTGTCTCTCGTGGTGGGAACTCAATGGCAGTAGACTGGGACCTCGGCTTTACTGCAGATTTGGTCTATAATGAGTGTGAGTGCCAACCATCAAAATCCAGCTGGAGAGAGCATGCTGCCCATCATCGATCCAGCTTTGGTCCAAAACTGGAATGTGTGGTTCAACAGCATATGTCCTGCCTCGGGGTCGTGGGTACCAAAACCAGGGTTTGTCACCAGCTCTGTTGGGATCTTGGCAGCGGCTCCTCCATCCCCTACTGAGACAGAGTTTTTGCTTAGTCCTGAGCTATCAAGATATTTGTCTTGGATGTTTTCTGCATTTCACCTGAACTCAATGCTTAAAGCTTTCCCTAGTACATTACATTTTTCCAAGACTTCTCTTGGCTTTAAAATAATTCTGTTTTCTGCATGAGTTCCTCCCCTAATTTTATGCATATATATATTTCCCATAGATGGCACTGGAATTTCATACTTTCTTTGTTATGTTTTTGCTTAGATTTTCCTTTTGGGGGCAGGTGTTGTTTTCCCTATATTTAATGAATAAGTTGTGACTTCTAGTTGTTTTGCGTTGTTTGTTTTCCCCTAGGAATTTTGCAGAGTTCTCAATGTAAAAAAACAAACAAACAAAACAACACAAAAAAACCAAAACAAAAAACAAAAACAAACAAAAAAACAAACAAACAAACAAAAACCCCACACAAACAAAAAAACCCGCACCAAAACCCCCAATGTGTTTTGATGAAACATCCTATTCTCTCCTGGATTTTCTTATACCCAGCATACTTGGTTCAAGAAACTGCTTTTTCCATGGTGTATGAAGAAATGGGTAGATGAAGGGAACATTTTAGAGGTGATTGTGTATCCTCAGCTGCTGTGAAATCTGGAGGGGAGATGGGCCCAGCATCCATGATACCTGATCTCATCCCTCTCCTCCTGCTTTAGGTTCACTCCTTACTATTGACTAAAGGTAGAGCAGGGCAAGCCGATTCCCTGTATCCACATTAAAGTGAGAATATCCACTTAAGTAATAAGATTTTAATTACCCAAGTCAGAATTCCATATTAAACCCTAATCTGATACATTACCAGCCTAAATTAATGTCAAAAGGTTCCTGTATAGAGACTTTCCTTCATTTAATGATGGTTAGTTTGGGGCCTAAACAAATTATTTGCAAAAATCTCCAGACCGCTGTAGAAATGGCATTTCCAATGCTAATAGATTTTTTATTTCCAATTAGTCCTCTACTCACTGCAAAAGGGTAGTGTTGCTTTGATCAGTAGCTGATTTACTGCAAGCATTTCAATGAAAGGGTGTTGGGAAGATGCATCCTTGAAGTATTTTTGAAGTATGTCAACATGAATGTATGCGTAGAGTCATTGAAGAGCACTGTAGCGAGGGTGGGATACGTAAACCGTGTGCTCGGCTTTACGCTTTCATTTCATCCTAAAGAAAACTCTTGGAGAAGCATAAAACTATCTTCTTGTCTG
The DNA here is from genome assembly GCF_964106895.1 of Numenius arquata. Classification (NCBI taxonomy): domain Eukaryota; kingdom Metazoa; phylum Chordata; class Aves; order Charadriiformes; family Scolopacidae; genus Numenius; species Numenius arquata. Next base: position 15,624,496 of record NC_133590.1, read on the forward strand.
ACCCAGAATGCACAAATGATGTTCTCTCTTCTTGAAGCCATTTTCTTCAAAAATCCACTCTAGGAATTCTTGTGATTAAAACCACTGATTCACATTTTTTATCTTTATTAATTGTTTCTTCCTCATCTTTGGTTAGACTCCTCAGTCCTGTTATAGAAACCAAATCAAGCACTTTAAATATTGTGTTATTAACTAAAATGAACCTTCCTACAGTATAAAACCCCCAAAGACTCTTAACACCTTGTAACCACAGGTCCGTACAGAATTAACTACAAAGTCCTGAGAAAGGGTTAATGCTTGCTGGCAGTTTGGCCATATTAGAACAATTACAGTGATTCATTGTCTATGTCTAATGGCATAATCTGATTGTAAAGACAGCAGAGTGGGCGTTGGAAAATATACAGCAGCCCACTATAGTCAGTGTGAGGCATAACAGGAAATGATTGTGGGTGTTAACCATGTCACAAATGGTTGGATTAAATGCTGACTCCACAGCTGAAAAGCCAAATAAAGATATGGGAAAGCGACCGTATATATTTCAATAACAATTAGGAGACTATCTAATACTGTTTTTAACAAGAGAAAGGAAAGTTGCAGGGAAAATCTACCGCAGGTGATTCCACTTAAAACTGTATTTACTATCTTTCTAATGTGTTAGCCAATAAGTAAAACTGTTCCAAATAATTTGCTATGATTCGTTCAGAAAGCAAGGTATTTTATACTGAAATAAATAGGAAATATAACTCCTGATTATGATATTGTCATTAAGGTACTTATTTTCAATTAAGAATTTTTATTAGCTCTCATCAAGTTGAGTAATGAAAGTGCTGTAAAATATACTTCCTTTCCCACCCAGCCCGCTCCCTCCTGGCCCTTCTGCAAAGGCCTCACCTTCTGCAAAGGCAACAGAGGAAAGGAAAGGAGAAAGGAAAGAAAAGGAGAAAGGAAAGAAAAAGAGAAAAGGAAGGGAAGGAAAGGGAAGGGAAGGGAAAAGGAGATTAGAGGAGAGGAGGGGAGAGGAAAGGGAAAGGGAATGGCTGGCCTTGCACTTACATTTTGCTGAGGTCCTCATGGCCGGGCTGGGGCCACCACAGATGGAGCATTGGGGCTGGGGGTCCCTTTCAACCCCCTTCCAGAGGCAGCCGTCCCACTCCCAAAGGAGAAAAGAGTCTATTTTTTGACTGGCCATTCCAGTAACTTAGTGAAAATGGGCACATTCATTAACTTTTTTTTAACAGTTTTGGCCTCTTGGAGGAGCTAATGCAAAGCAAACACTTTTTTTTTTTTCTTAGGCAAAGTCTTTAAGATCACAATAAACCCATTTTGATTGTAAATATATTTTCAGCTATGTTTTATCAAATAATCTTACCAAAAAAATCTGCTTTATGAAGTTATGATGATTTAAATTGTTCTTTTTCTCTCTCTCTTTCTCTCTCTCTCCCTTTTCACACATATTCTCTGGAGGATCTAAAAATAAGCCTCTAGCTATACAAGTCAGTGCTCCAGGTTTATCCCAGAGACTAAGCAGTATTTCACAAAATACCTTTATTATTTTCTGGGGTTCCTCTGCATTGTGTGAAACCTCCAAGGTTATTTGAGATCAGACGTGTAAGGAAAATGGACACATTTGAGGCAAGGGTTGGGATGAGGAATTTTTCAGAAGCTGTGCTGTATAAATTAAAAACATGAAATTATACTTTTCTGGTGCTTGGGTTACACTTTCAGTGACTTTTGTTTGCTTCTCACTAATCTAAAAGAAATCAGCAACTGATGAATGTGAAGGGAGCCGATTTGTATGAATTTCTGCATCCTGTCTCCTAACAAACACATTCAGCCTCAAAAACTTGAGGATTTTGTATTTCATATGTAAGGACTTGATTCTATATCATTGACCTTAATGAAAGAGTTCAGCTGAAGGAGAATAAGACCATAAAGAAGGGTGTTGATTTAACCAGGTTTTTGTGAAATAATATAACAGAATTATTAAATCATTTTGTTTTTTCCCTGATTAAATTTGAATACACACTCCTTAGTTAAGCATTTAGGTAACACAATGTAAATGGTTTGCAGCGATGAGGTACAGAAAGGAAGATCAAAAGGCAGGCAGGAAAGGCTGACGGATGCCCGAACATCCTTGCGGAGCCCTGCATCCTTAAAATGATATTTCACCACTGTCCAAATGCAGCTTCCTACGGAGGTCAGCAGCCAGTCTATTAAAACACAAAGAGCAGCCCAGCCACACAAGTTAAAACCTATCTGAATTATTCTTATTGCCTGCAAACTTGAAGAGTATGTATTTCCTGTGCTTCTATCTATGTCACAACCGAATATCCAAGTGCAAAATATAGATAGCAAAACTGAGGATATTGATGTAAGACGCAACACCGTGGTGACCAAAACTGGCTCTCAAAGGCACAAAGCAGGAGCCTTCCCCGCTCATGAAACCTCTCCTGTAGTTTTACGAAATGCCATGTGGCCGTAGGACTGTGTTGGTCCCCAGGGGGAGCGTTGGGGGCCACACGGCTCCTGGGCCATCCCGGCCCCGTGCGCAGGACGTGAGACAGCCCCGCCAACACTTGCTTGAAGAACTAACACGCTTTTATTGCAGGAAGAATAAAACAGGATTTCACAGTCACTTGTCTTCGCAGTAACCAGCTTCTCACTTCCCCCAGCACTCCCCGGGGGTTCATGGCTACTTCAGGTGCGCTCTTCTGTTTATGGCCTGCAGAGGTATCAGTTTTCCCCAAATCCCCTAATTCTAGCTGCTGGGGTGGGTTTGCCCAGTGGATGGTGACTTGGGGCAGCCTTGTGATCAGGCTAATTAGCTCGTTTGTGTTTTGTGCCCTGTTGGAGACCCAGGAGCAGGTCGGGCACATGGGGCTGGGCTGAGGGTGCCCAGGGACATGAGTGTCCATCCCTGCTGAAGCAGAGTTCTTCCTCCCTCTGCTTCCCATTGCCACCCAAATGACGGATGGGGTTTACTACATTTTTCCTGAAACTCTCTTCTCTGTGTAAGATGAGGGGATCAAGACAAAAAATCCTTCCTCTCTCCTTAACCCAGCAGTAAAAGGACAGTGGGTGCAACATAGAAATTCCAGCCAAACCCAAAGGGCCAGGGTGGTCTTTGACTCCCTCTTACGCTCCCTTTCAGTAAAGCTCCCACTGGGACAGGAGTTTGTCGTCAAAACTAGCAAGCACAGTGCTTGCCCCTGATGTGATATGTAAAATGAAATGGAAACTAAAGATAATTTAACCCAGATGCCCCAGTTCATCTTTGCAGCATCCTTGCACAAACGGAAAATAGGCTTTGTTGTTTTATTTAGCCCAACGCGGAGATGTTTGCACCGCAAAGTTTGCAGTGTTCAGAGGAGTAACTGTTTATAACAGCTTTAAAGTTCCCAATGGACGTCAGACTATTTTTCAGGTGGGAAGGACTGACGAGCCTGAGCCCAGCTGAGGAGCAAAGCCTGGCTACTGCTTTCTGAATCTGTGGCCACAGTATAACCTGGCGCTGCCACTGGGAGTAACGTATCTCTCCCAGCAGCGTGAACCACCTGAGCAGAAAATTGGCAGAAATCCATTGCAGAACTCCCGAAAATATTTTCATATTGAAAACCAGTTGTGCAAATTCTGCCTTAAACTTTGCTTTTCCTACGCGGCTCTGTTTATAACACTGTGAGATACTTTTCTTGTCTGAAATGCTTCAAATGCCAGCAAATCGCATTAAAAATGGGGCGTGTGTGAGGTGCACCCCTTAATTGTTGCTCGTACAACGGAATGAGTCTGTGTTTCATAAATGAGCGTGCATACCCCTTACGTGATTTACTATATACCTACAGTAAATTTTCTTGCGGGAGATTTTATGGTGCCTTGTTGAATAGTGAATGTTAAGTCAAACCTTCCTACAGCCGAGGAAAATAGAAGCCAGATCTGCAGAGAGAAAGTAACAAGGAGTTTTTGTTAATGTGTATTCCTGCTCATAGTAAGAGAACAGTAATTCTACCCTAATGAAAATTAAATTTACTACCTTTTGTTTGTAGTCGGATCTTAAAAATACCCAAACCCGCACACCCTTGTTAATCACCATGAACAGCTCTCTTCGACCATCAGAATGACAAAAGAGCACTAAAATGCTCTGGCCACATTCCAGGTTGAGGGGCTTTTTTGAGGACTTTCCGAAGAAAATTCACATAACATGCTTTTTTCTATGGGAAGCATGTTTTTCCATGATTCATAAACTCGCTTTTATCCAGTCCATGAAAGGACCTCTCTCCATTATGTAGACCAGAGCTGACACATTTATGTGCAAAATTGCTGGAGCATTTACACCACTATTCATCAAGGCAGTGTCTGTGCTCCAGGAATATTACAATCACCTGGCACAATCAGTTTAACACACACGCACAAATTCTTGGAAGACTGTGTTATTATAACACATAACAAAACATAACAACCATTGTACTACTGGGCCGTGTACATAAACAGTTGCTTTTGCTTTCTTAGCTGTACATGTGAATACGAATTAACAAATGCCATTATATTATTGATGTAATATTGAATGATAAAAGGTCTGCGTAAAACTGAGAATATCAACTGGTTCAGGAAATTGCTAATAAAAAATGCTGCTTTCGTCCCCAAAGCGACCAGCCAAAATCCAGCCTGTGCTGCCGTGGCTGGAAGTTACACCTCCCTGACTGGTTGTATGTGGCTTGTGCAAGATGAGTGCTCATTTTTATCTTTTTGTTATAAAATATTTAACCACCATCCCCTATTATTACCTTTTTCTGTCTGTGGGTGATGTTTTCTGGACAGGCTTTCCAGTCAGTCCACTCTTCAGCACCCAGGTTTAGGGATGCTGTCTGTGTCCCCACTTGATCCTGTGTTTCTCAAGAGGCTTCAAGGACCTGCCCTCACCGTGAGGGTGGGGAAGGTGCCGGAGAGCACAGGTTCCCATCCTCTGCTGCTGTCACACCTCGCCCTGACCTCTGGAAATGGCACACACTGTCTCCTGCGGAAGACAGAAGGGTTATTTCTTATGCATGGGGAGCTGAAAGTGCTTGCCAAGGCACTGCTGGCCATCTTCCCAACTCAGAGACAACACCTGAACACCTAAAACGTGAGCTGTAGCATGTGCAAGAGCTTTTTTAGAGGACCAATGCTGTTCCCACTGCTCCTATCCTGACTCTGTTTCAGACCCAGGTCACAGATGCCCAAACCAGCTCTCTCTCTGCTCTGGGAGCTGTGACCATCCTGCCCCATCAACGGGATGTGGGGCACACAGTCATGCCAAGGACCGGGTGGGTGCTCTCCTGGGTTGCCCAGGGCTGTCCCAGGATGCGGCCATCGTCCTCCGCGGCAGCTGGGGTTAGGGAGTTGTACATACAGCCATGGGCTCATCAGGCAACTCTAAAACACGAAGGATTTATTCTGTGGCTGTGGGGTGGTCACCACCTCATTGATAGGTGACGTTCTACCCCGTAGAACACAGCTTTCCCACCCCCAGGTAGGATGGGGTTGGATTTTGTAAATGCGGGGGATGGAGGTATTTAACTTTCAAAATAACTGTGGCTGTCAGGTGAGAAAAACATTTATTTTCATGAGGATTTTCACAGACTGTACTAGTGAAGATTTTTAAAAATTGCCTAAATAAGTATTTACATGATACTGTAACCCAGAATGGTTTCAAAGGAGCCTTTATGATCTGTCAGGTCAATAATCTGCATTTTTAAAAGTCCCTGAATACATATTTGCATGATCTGTATTTCAAAAGCTCTAGTAAATATGTATTTGCACAATAGACCATAACAATCTCTTTTAAGCCATCGTGGTCTATATATAGTGTTAATCCTCATATATTCCGAAGGAGTTTTATTTTCTAAAATAGCTTTTATTAATAAGGTGTTCAGATACTGCAGTTCTGAGGGTGACAGAAGGATGTAATCAAAAGGGATGAGGACAGCTTTTCATGCAATTAAAAACTGATTTAAAAGTTAGGCCAACAGTGTAAGCAAGCCCTTGGTTTTGCACCCCCCCCCCCTTCCCCCCTCCTTTCAGCACACGGAGTTTTCCCAGAAACCTCCCTCTTTGTAGATTGTCTTCTACCTTCTGCTCTGTTGCAGGTAGAATGTGTCCTCCTGAGTATGGAGATCTAAAAGATGTATCAGAGCAAGATGTTTATGGACCCCAGACGTTTTTACACCAGGGTCTGCTTTGATCAAGGTTGTGTTGCTGTTTCCATGTTAACCTGGAAAGAAAGAACGGACATGTCCTTCACCAGAAGCATGGTTAGATGGGACATGCTCATACCTGACATTGTTCTCTGGCCATTCCACTTTAAGACATTCTCTGCGATGTGCTGGGGCCAACCCTGGATGGTCTGATACTATTATCTCTGGGTTGTGGCCAAATATAATGACTAAATTCTGTGTCCATCATTTTGCATCAGCAGTTCCAACCATACAATTGGGAGTTGGGGTTTTCTAGGAGAAAACCACATATATTAAGGTCAGTGTCATGGTTTGGGCATTTATCATTCCAGTTATCTTTGCTGTTGATGCATATAAGTATTAAACATGGAGACTGGTTGCTTTTTTTAAAAAAAAACATTTGGAATGTTTCTAAAATTTAGGGTCTTGTGCTGGCTGCATATACTTACACAATGAGTTTTGTGTCAAGGTCTCAATTTTCACCTTCAATACACTGTATATGCTAATTCAAGTACAATTACGCTATCAGCCAGAGGCGAATGTTGTTTTATCACTGCTAAGGATATTATTGTGAAATTATCGATATCCTGATCATAACGGATTTCTTTAAATACTTTATCCTGAACTTATGCTGCCTTCTGATACAATCAGAAATTTTTTGATGTATAAAATTGAAGTGGGTTTGACGACTTTAGCTGTCTTTGCTGTGAACAAATATTCCATTTCTTCAGCTACTTGTATTGTTTGTGCATTTTGAATACATTGCACATTGAATTAACTTATCTTAGTGGAATAGCTTCAATCTGAGTTCTGATGTGGGAGGGCGAAATCTAAATAAATAAAACTAAATAAACCCTCTGTCCCCAGATCCTGGCCACTCTGGTTCCCCCTCAGCCGAGCAACCAGCACAGTCAGGAGGTTTCCTTTCTGCTCCTCCTCCTCCTCCTCCTCCTCCTCCTCCTCCTCACTTGGGCATATGGTGCAGGTAAGAGAAGGAGCCTGCACATATTGTTTCTGTTTGCGAAGGAAGTACACCCTGCACTTTCCCCGAACATAAATTCAGCCAAAGTGGTATGTCATTAATCAGGTGCAGAATCTGGAAAAATCATACAGAGACTTTGTGTCTTATATTAAAAGCAGCAACTTATGGCTGGTTAGTTTGTTTATTGAAAATGTTTTATTAACACTGTACCTTGCAGAATGTGAAGATTAGGACAAAATGAGATTATTTCTCCATCCACCTCCAGCTCAGATTTTTCTGCATAAAAAATTTGGATCACGAACTGTAAAAATACACTTGTTGGTGCTGTAGCCTACATGGAGCCTAAGTCTCTCAGATCATGGGGAATGGGAAAACACAGCACTGGGTATTTCCAGACTTAGAAGGCTTCCTCGCATAAATCTGAGTCAAAGATTAAACTCAAGCTTCATAAAGCTCACCTGGCTTTCTTTGTAGTGCTATGAAACAGCACCTTGGCTTCTACGCGTTTGGCTTTGGATAACCTGGGGGTGCTTTGCCCTGGAGCTGCAGGAAGCTCCAGCATCATCCCAGCCCCAGTGATTCCGAGCGGGGCAGCAGCAGCCCCCCCAAACACACCCCCATGCGGGATCCCTCATTTTTCCTCCACTGATAATTGCCTATTAACATAATGCAAATTGAAACCCCTTTCCTAACTCTAGAGCCCTGGTGCACAAAGATTTTCTTGCTCCATTAAAAAGACAATTTTGCCCGGGCAGTAATGGAAAACGTCAAACTCAAATAGGAAAGTGGGTGCCTCTAAGTATTTCATATTTTACAGGAATATGTTTTAAATGAAATACTGCCTGACAGATAAATTACATTGGCTTTGCGTATGTACCCGGCTGATTTAGTGCTACCAGCAGTGCAGATGGTTGGCGACAACTTTGTAGGTGCTTAAACATCCTAGTACATGAATGCAATTTTTGCACTAATGCAAAACACTTGTGGAATGACCCCTAGTATGTAATGTTTTCCATTGAGAGAACTGCTTTGGACTTACAGAGAAAAAAAGTAACATACAAATTACTTCAGGTAACCTGTAGCCTTTAAAAAGAAAAGAAATGCAATTATATCTGCTCTCTGCAACCACAGTTTAATGAAAACAGAAGACTGAAATGGTTGTTCTAAGTTTCAGAACTTACAACAGGTCCCCGCTTATTAACAGAGCAGTTGTACTAGCAATTTGTTTTTGTAATTATGTTCTTTGTGGTCTACACAGTTTTCAAATAGTGATGCAAAAAGGACAGCTGGAAATACTGCTAGTTGCTTACCTAATCCCCAGTGAGAATAAAAATAGATAACAGTAAATGAGACTGTATGTAGGAAGCTAAATTAACAGTCAAAGCTGAGATTTTTTTTAAAGACAGTATATTTCAATGTATGCATTAAAAGAGGGAGATGAAATGTATTAAATATCAGTAGGAATACTTGGCCCTTTGATTACATGAATGAGGAGCAGAGCTCATTCCCTGCCTTAAACACCCCAGTCTCCTACAAAGCAAATAATGAGCTTGACCACAAAATGCTAATATTTCCCAAGAAAAAGTGAACACTGAGGCAAAATGGTTGCTTGTGGAGGAAGGCGGGTTCTCCCTTCTAGGCTTATGTTTATTCTCAAAAGAAACTACACAGATTCATGTTTAAACTGTGATTTGAATAGGCTTCAAAGACGGTCACTCTTCTAGTAGCAGCGTTTTACCTGGCAGCGGGGAGCTGTGCACGCATCCTGGCGTGAGATGGTGAGGCTGGGTCTCATGGGAGGCCTGGAAATATTCCGTTTTGAAGAAACTCAGCCAACTTGAGAAAGTCTGGAAATACATAAGTTCCAGCCTGAGGTTTTTCACAGCCACACAATCAGTCTTCGCTCGAACATCCTTCCTTTGGTTTTTCTCAGCGCAACTTTCCTCATTTAATTTTAATTCGTAGGAATCGTATTGACACTTGCCATATCTAAATCTCTTCAAAGCTTCAGTGTTGAAGGACAGAGGGCACCTGTAGCTGCACGTTGGGGATGCACCTTCCCCCCCCGGATCAAGGGCCACTAAGGCTTTGAAATTTTAGATTAACAAGGATTTTACCAGCGTTTGCGTAACTAACTAGCGAGCTGGGCTACTGGCGGGTATCAATCAGCATTTCATTATGCCATTTTGCATTAGCCGAGGATGTGACCTGCGCTATTCCCTCCTGCAAAGCAACACCTCGTAGCTGTCATTTCATTGAAGCTATAGAGGTAAATGCGTGATGGAGCGGGGAGCTGACATTTGCTGGGGGAAGCTGGCAGGAGCAGCGGGCAACTCCCAGCCCCAGCAAACCCCCGGCACTCCTGAACTTCCTTCTCCAACATCCACTCACTTGAATATTTCTCCCAGATCTGGGGGGGTGGGGGAAGAGCTCAGCTGCAGAAAATCTAAATGCACAAAGCAGAGCCAAGAGGAAATTCACATTTTGACCAAAAAAGCAAGAGCCAAGTGAGATCACGGCACCACCCGCCCGTGCTCCGGCTGGAGCGTGGGTGCAACGGGGTTGTGCGAGGCAAACCTGGGGTCAAACAACGACCAGTTCCAAGGGCTGCGTTTAAGGTCCTGATCCAGAACAAACCAAAATCAGGAGAAAGGCTCACCTCAGCTTAAGAGAGGAAATTCCCGAAACTGTGTCTTTAAGCGCATTATCTTCTGAATGTATTCAAAAGACCCGTGCTGGGAAACGTTTCCTTGCAGTTCTGCAGCGGAGCAGGTACTTTGAGAAGCACCTACAGAACTTCCCCATCAGCTGCAGTTTAATACCCCCAGGTTTCTCTAGCCAAGTGCCTCCATTCCTCGTTATCTTCATAGTTAATGAACAGTCTGCTAAAATAAATAACACCCCTCCACTTCCCTAGAGATGGGGAGGAGAGTACTTGCTCCTAGACTGTGAAGTTTGTCTGTGTGGGAAGGGAAGGGGATCTTTTTAGGGCTGCTTTTTGTTGGTTTTTTTTGTTTTTTGTTTGTTTTTGTTTGTTTGTTTTGTTTTGTTGTTTTTTTTTTTTTTAAAAGTATTGAGGGAGCCAATATGAAGTGCATTGTATTTTCCTTGAGGACTTGGCTTGCTGTATCTGAGGCCAGGTAAGAAGAGAACAAGAGGAAAGCCACTTGATTTTGTGCCTGGAGCAAAGCTAAGCAGTTCAAGGCCAGAGTAAACACGAAGCAAATGAAAAAAAAAAAAAAAGCATGAGAGAAGAGAGGTGCTGTGATTTAGCAATGAGCAGAGCTTGGAAGAGCCAGAGGCTCAGTTGCCTCCCCCCAGGGATGCCCAGGCTGCTGTACCCACTGGCGTTGCCCATTTTCCCAGCTCCAGGCAGAGCCGAAGCCTGAGCCAATTTTCACATATTCCAGGGATGCTCCGCCACAGGTTGTTTCCAACTCCGTCCTGCCGCACCGTGCCGGCAGTGCCTGGGTGTTTCTGATCACCTCCACAGTCCTGGCCCCGTTCCACCTCTCGGTCTGACTCCAGATGGCAGGATGAGGTTTCCTTGGTTTGATCTGTACTACAACAGACTTTTAAACAGTGTTTTGTTGCCATCATTTCCAGCCCTGAGCTGAGCTCTGCTCTCAGAAAGATCACTGCTCAGAAAAACAAAAGAAACCCCCCCCCCCCAAACTGTTGAGAATTGAAAGTAAATGGCTTGGGGGAGGCTAGATTTGAGGTTTGGTTCTTGTTTCATTTCTGCATATTTTGGAGATATGTCTGATGCAAAGATACCTGAGTCAGATATGCTGGAGATACTCAAAATTTACCTGGACAAGACAATCTGATCTGAGCAGGAGGTCTAGACCTCTAAACCTCTAGACATTCCTTCCAATAAAATTAGCAAAACCTAAACTTTCAGTATTTATAGTCTTAAAAAGTGACTTGTGAGATATGAACTTCAATCATGTACCTTAAACCAGCAGCTATATGCAAAGCTATAGATTATGCACAGTGATATAAAATCCCCACAAGACAGGCTTATGCTAGATATTTAGTTCACCAACCTGAACTCTTAGGAACACTTTGGGGAAAAAAAAAAAACAACCAAACCATATAATTTTGTTTCCTCTGAACATGTTTCCCCACCCCACAAGTCATCCTCCAGCTTGCCATTTCTCCTGCTGTCTGCCCACAGAATTTCAGTTTTTCTAGCTTTCATCATTGCATGGGAGGTCCCCGAGGCTGCAGGGCAGGAGTGATGCCGTGGTCGTGGTGTAGGGTATATGTTCTGCGAATATTTCTAAGCAGAGCTCAGTTGTCTGCCCACCTAAGCCTTTCTTCTCCAGTGTTTTCCTGCTGTTTGTCCTGTCCATCTTCTCAGCAGTCAGGATATATAGTTTTGACCCTCAGTGTCACTCCATGTGTGCAAGGAAAAGGCAGGAGAAGCCAGGATGGGAAACACCTCCCCAGATTACTCAAAGTCCAGGGAAAGTCTGGGAAAGCCAGACTCAAACTCAAGTGTGGTCCTCACCCACACAAACGAGGTCATAATCATTATAAATATATTTTAAAAACGTTGAGCAGGACTGATCTGTGTGGCCGAGCTGCAGAACGAGCCCCATTGCGCTGCCCGGGGGCTCAGCATCCTCCACCCGCTGCCTGGATCAGACCTCGGTGTGGTGGGAGCGGGGAGCGGTGGGTCAGGACGCACTGAGAATTTCCCATAACAAATCACAGATTCACAGATGATAAGGGTTTGGAAGGGACCTCTGGAGATCATCTAGTCCAACCCCCCTGCCAGAGCAGGGTCACCCAGAGCAGGTTGCACAGGAACGTGTCCAAGGGGATTTGAATGTCTCCAGAGACTGGCACTCCACCACCTCTCTGGGCAGCCTGTTCCAGGGCTCTGCCACCCTCACAGGAAAGAAGTTCCTCCTGATGTTTAGTTGGAACTTCTTATGTTCCAGTTTGTGCCCGTTACCTCTTGTCCTGTCACTGGGCACCACTGAAAGAAGACTGGCCCCATCCTCTTGACACCCACCCTTGAAGTATTTATAGGTGTTGATCAGATCCCCCCTCAGTCTTCTCTTCTCCAGACTAAAAAGGCCCAAGTCCCTCAGCGTTTCCTCAGCAGAGAGATGTTCTAGCCTCCTAAGTGCTGGCAAGACCCGAGCCCTGTCCCTGCAGCGGGGGCTGCGGCCCCGACAAAATTAAAGAGATCAGATTTACAAGGAGAATAAAGCCGAAACGTCCCCCGAGGCAGCACGCCTGCTGCCACCTTGGAAAGGGCTTGGGTACAAGGGTAAGCTCTGCGGCTGAATGCTGGGGGGCTGCAGGCTGCCAGTGCCGGCGGGGGGTGTCCCCCCCCTCCTTTTCCCAGGCAGAAGCAGTGTGCCATCTTCCCCCAAACGCCATGCCAGCATCTGCCTGCCAGCTCTGCAGGGCTGTGTGTGCCACTCGCCGTCCATCTGCAGAAGGCACCACGTGCCAGTGGCTCTGTGCAGGGTGGGCTGTGCTGGAGAGTCCATTATGGGAAAAAATCCACAGCAAAATTAAAAAAAAAACCCAAAACAACAAAAAACCACCATGATTTTTCTTGCTATCCTGATTTTTCCCTCTTCAGTTTAAAATTCCCTATTGGCTTTAATCAAACTCAGGTGAGATTCGCGAGCTTGGTCAATTTAGGGACTTTTTTTGGGGAAAAAAATAAACAGGTTATTCTTTTTTTTTTTTAAACCAAAGGGAAAAAAGGGGAGTTTTTTGCCAAGCAGGTTTTCCCAAGTTCTCATAGCTCTACATTATGTGGCTCAGTGTCTGGAGCAGGCTCCAAGCCCAACTTCCAAATGACCTGGAAGGGGTCCTAAACCAATGTGGCTGGAGGCAAGTGGGAGCTGGGCTCAGCGGATGGCTGCAGTGCTGCAGGAGAGACAGGAATCCCCAACTGCGAAATCTGCTTCACCCTCAAAAGGCAAGAAAACTCACAGGCTCCAGGCTTGTAGTTTTAAAGGTATTCAGTGACATTGTTTTTCTGGAGATGTTGAAGTAAGACTCAGCTTAAAGCCCCTGCTCAAAAAAAAAAAAAGTAAAAAAAAGTGAAGTTATTCTATCACCTTGTTATCTCTGTGGGGAAAAAAAAAAAAAAAAAAAAAGAAGTGGTAAATACACAACTACAATTGCTTTTTACCTTCCCATCGCTCCAAATATTGAATCTAGCCATGGTTGAGTCCCAGATGGTGAAGCATTTAACTTAATTTTCTAACCTCTTTTGGGGCTCAGTTTAATTTATTAAGAGGTTACTCTCAGGACAGATCACGCGACACGTAACTGTAAATTGAACCAGGTATATCTGTGATTTACTAACTGGGTGACTTGCAAGCTCAAAAATAGTAATCCTCCAACACATGCTGCAGCCAGACAGGAGTTAGGAGTGTGTGTTGGATGCCTGCGGAGAGGGTAGGGATCGAGTCTGGGATCTTAAGGCTTTCCTTGCCTGCAGTGGTAGCACATCTTATGGCTCCTACCTCTCCTCTGAGCTGCACAAGCTCAGATTTCATCTCAATTCACAGCCTTAGCCTTGGCCTGGAAGTGAATTTGTTCAGTAGTCGCTGTGAGAGAAGCCGTTAGCTCTTCCAAGTTCAGAATAAGTGGTATTTCCAATTTTTCTCCTCCTGTGGCAATAATCCAGGATGCCACCTGGCCTTACTGATGCGTCTTGAGCTGAGTGTGCACCAGAGTTGGAAAGCCATCCCGGTGTTCCCCCTCTTTTTGTGCTTCTTTAAGTATCACTTCCCACGTCAGCTTCTTCCCTTGGTTTTGGAATGGGCACTCTGAAATAAAGCCTTTCTAGAGGAGATTGGGAACCTCCTAGCTGTTTCCCAGATGAAGAAAGAGTGACCAGTGACTTCATTGCAAGAGAAAGAAGAGGAACGCGTGCCAGGGAGGGATGGTGTACGCGATAGAGCTGTTTTCTGCTCGGCCGCTATTTTATTGTAGTTTTTGGAACGCACCAGCCCTGCGGTTATTAATTTATTACTATGTGAATTCCAGCTGTTGATCATGTGTTTTACCCACGAACAGAGAAATAGCCACTTGCTGAGGCTGAGCGTCAATGAATTTCAGAATTCCTCGTGGAAGACCATCCGCCTGAGCTGGCGCTGGTGGCGGTGGCCGATGCTTGTGGCTCGTGGGACACGGCAGGACGTGGGGAAAGGCAACTCGGAGTTTGGCAGGGGACCGGGCCGGGTTGCCACAGCTGGGGGGAGCTGAAGAGCTGCTGAAAAGGGCTTTGGTTTAAATAAACCTCTTCCTCTAAGGCAGGGGTAGGGTTATGTGTCAGGGAAGGGGGACTGGAAAGCAACAGCCATATGTTTTAGGCCATTATAAATTACACCCACTCTTGCCTGGGTGCTGTGTCAAAGACTGAAGCGAGCGTGTTTTATTAGTAACAGAGATAATTCGGGCTCTGGGCTCCGTGGGATGGGAAAGGGGTGGCTGGCTCCTGAGGTCCTCCCAGCATCTCCTAGTTCTGCCACCCTCCAGCAGCACCTTGGTCTGGTGTTTTGCAAGACAGCGGAGCCTGCCCCTTCGGTTTTCCTTGCCCTGTGTTCATACTTGATGTTTAAATCAATTACATAAACATTTAAGTCTCTTTCACATGCCAGCACATGGCCCTTGTAAGCCTTCGGGGTTGGGGGCAAGGAGGGGGGGGTGTTGGCTTTTGTGAGCAGTATGTACATTAATTCAAACGTAAAGAGAGGCAGTAAATCACTTAATGCCTGAATCAAGTTAGTTGTTGTTGTTTTGGTGAATTGGGACCATATTTGGGACTATAATAACCTAATAATGGACAGTGCAGGCATAGACCACACTGTAATGTATATTGTAGGGGAATATGGTAATAGCCTGAAATGGCAATTCTCCTAAATAAATAGCACATCAACTTACTTAAACCTAATCATAAATGGGACAAATTGGACCCATGTGCAAACAGAAACCCGAGCAGAACGCGGGAGTTAAAGAAGCCATTGTTTCCCAGCCTGACCCTGGGCAGAGAAAGCCTGTGTCAGGTTACATCTGTTAAAATGATTCTAATGCCAGCCCAGTATTTTAATTATAAATATATAAAACATTTAATAAGAAGACATTCTGGTCTTACTAAGCCTTTAAAAACTGGATGTGGGCGGAGTGGGTAGAATGGTATTCCATGTGCCCCAGACAGAGTGCCAGCGTATAATGATTGAATGTTTTCCTGTAATAAATTGAAAAAATCTGGTTTGTAAGAATGGATCCAAATCACTTGGCATTAGAAAGGTAATTTGTTACCTAGCTTCCTCTTGGAAACGGACGGCTTCCAAGTTTGCTGGAACTTAGTTTCTAGGGACTGTGATGTCCAAAAAGAGAAAGAAAGAACAACCGGGATGTTTATGGCACTGATGTTAAAACACACACTCCATACACACACACACACACGTACATGCTGTTTTTTCTGCCTCTTTCTCTTTTTTTTTTTTTCTTCTCATTTTTTTCAGTCCTCCCTCTCATGGCTCCAAACACAAGATTCAGCAGCCAAAAAAAGAAAAAAAAAGAGGTTACTCAGGACAAAAGCCAGATCTATAGCCACCTTCTTTGTACCTTTCCAAATCTCAAGCCTGCTTAATTATGATTAATTGCCACATGGATAATCAGATACAGTTTCAAAAGGTTGGAGATGACAGTCCAAGGACACCAGGGAAGAAGGAAGGTTCGCCTTTGTTACAAGCAAAAAAAAAAAAAAAAACAGGTCCCTTCCTCAGCCCGTAACCTTTTCTTATTTTAACAATTCCAAACGGAATTAATACCATCAGTATATTGTTCCTGCTCCTGGGAATTGAACTTCAACTGTACAATTTCTGCAGCTGTCAGTTTTTTCAGGCCTCCTGTCAATAACGCAATGTTGGGGTGCCCTTCTTCTTGAATGAAAGCAGTTTCAAGTTTCTGCTTTATGTCTGTGCTTTCTGGGTGGTGTGACATGATGAGAAAGTATAAAAAATAATAACAGCAGTTAAAAAGCTTCCACTCTTGACTTAACTGGATCAAATGTAATAGACTACAGTCTTTTCTCCCGATTTCCTTTGCTTGTTTTAGAAAACACTGTGAAAAGTGCAGGAGATTTTGTCTTGCCAGCTCTTTCCTCCATTTAAAATCCCTTTGGCTAAGTCAAGGATCACAGTATGTCATTTCCAGCCTAACAGAAGTGCTGGGCCTTGTTCAGCTCCTATTACTAGGAGGCAAATCCCTAGGTTGCAGGCGCCAGTGTTTCTGCGTTTGGCTCCTTTCCCAGTATTGTTTCCTTCATTACATTCCAGAGTGCCTCTCAGCCAGTTAATGTTTGCACTGGGAGGTCCAAATATCCAGCAATCAGCACTGAACTTTTCTCTTTTTTGTTGAGAATTGCAGGTTTCAAATGCAATCACTGGCTTTAAAGAAAAACTTACAGGTGAACACAACAGCACTAATTTCCATTTTATTCACAAACAGTTATATTTTCTGCAGTTTCTCCATATGCACTCGTAAAACGCTTTCAGAAGATGTCTGGCTTTTTCAGAGCTTGTAGGGACTGGAGCTGTTTTATAGATTTTGGGGTAAAAGCTGCCCTCCGCGCGCCTCTCCCGCGCACACCGCCGTGTGTTAGCACAGTAACTCCCACGCTCAGACGTTATCTCCGAACGTTACTCCTAGTAACGCGGTTGCATTACACTCATTTTTATTAAAAAAATGTAGCGAGCCCAGAACGGATGCAATAATTTGGATCACGTGAAGGGTCAAAGTGTTCGCAGGGGTTTATGCCTCGCTCCTGTGAGCACCGGGCGGGAGGTTTGGTTTCTGAATCACTTTTGGTGTCAATTAATTTGTAAGAGTAAGGGCGAGTTGCAGCCTTTTGTGCCGTTTGCATCCACGGCGCTGGGAGGCATGGAAGGGATGTATATTCTGGGTTTTCCATTCAATATTGATTTTCCCATACGGCTGATCGGCTGTGGGTGGCTCCAGGGGGCTCCACCAGGATGCACCCAGGAGGGGTGGTCACCTCTGAGAGCATCACCCCTGTTCTGCTGCCACCAAAAAGCCCAGTAAACAGAGAGAAAACTTTCTGTACATCGACAGAGAATAAGGCACTTTATTTTCGGAAGCTGTGTCAGGCTGTACCTTTGGCAATTTGAATTCTACTATAGTCAGACTATATATAGACAGCCCGTATAGTTTGCTTTCTACGGGTTTACTGTTAAGTTTCAGGAACTAACTCTGGGTCATAGGCTCGATTAAGCAATTAAAAAAAGTCCATGACATTTCCTGGTGGGGAAAGGGAAAAAAAAAAGTATAGGTTGGGAAATCCTCAGTGTTTTCCATAAAGCCTCCAGCTATGCTTCCACCCATGATCATATGTCATATGGATGGTGTCATAGCGTCCTAAGGGTGCTCGCTCACAGCGATGATATCGAATTCATGGAAGTGTATATGCTCAGAGAGAATACTAATGTTAACTCAGTCTAAATAACAACACTGCCAAAGGAGGAAAGCAAAAGATGAAATACAGTGGATTTCAGGAGGCAACAAGCTCTCATTTATTAAGATCACAGGCATTTTACAGGTTACAAATCATAAAGCAGAAATAACTTCATAATATACAGGTCAGGAATGTGCCTGGGATATTGAGGAACTATTTCCTTGGCAATAATCTGCCACAGATAGTCAGAAGCGTGCATTTTCTGGCACAACAAATCATTGCTGATTAATTTTGTCTGCCTTTGTCTCAGGGAAGCAACGAGACACTTCACTGTGTATTTTGTACTTGCTCTACTTCCGCGCTATTCTTTCTTGATGCATAATTTTTTGCAAGATAGGCCAAACACAATACTCTTTGTTTTACTTCTTTTGACATCATTTTTTTTGCCTGAACGCAGCCTGCCTGCACTCGGGGCGGTTAAGTGTGCAAAGGTACAGCCTCCCATGGCAGCAGAACCTGGAGGCTGAGATTGCTCTGAACCCACCAGAGGTTTCATTCAGTCCCCTCCCAGCAGGAGCAGGGAAGAGGAGAAGCCCTGGAAACTTGCCCATCCACACAAGAACTTCTCAGGGTACCTTCACGATGGACACAGTAGCAGCAGCAACAAACTGGGTTCTTTTTCCTCTCTGCTGACATTCGGGGACAAGTCCCAGTGCATGTTGTGGAAATTACTGCAAGGATAGAAGAGAGACTGGAGTTTCTCACTTGAGGAGCAGCAAAAGGAGGGCTGGATGCAGCTGCAAAGTGGAGGGAAGGACTGTACAGCACTGCGGCATCTTCCCCCACGCTTTATTTATTGCATCCTAGAGCCAGAGAGGCGGGATGGTGGTCTGCCTCATCAGCCTCCTGTAGGAACTTCACAGCACCCCCAGAAGGACAATAGATATGATAAATGCCAAAGGCAATGTCAAAACCCATAACTTTCCTAACATTAACTTAATATTCACAGCTATTAAACATCAACAGATCAGAAATGGAGTATCTCCAAAGCAGGTGTAAACTTCTCCAGGCTCCCTGTGCCATTGGTGTGAGGCAGCCAAGTGTGTTGTCATTTCTGAGGGTGCTCTCCACTTTCTCAGAGTTTCTGTGCTTTCAATAGAGATTCCCAATTCCATATTGGTGATAATGAATCACTCTGAAATGGGCTGTGGGAGACACTTGTCAAGAAATAAGTGTGGTATTTCAGGGGCTCAGGAGAACCCAGGCAGGATTCACTGCTGTGATAGATAAACACGGAGCAGAAACATACAGAGGAGGGAGGTTTCAGAGATTTGTTCATCAGTGGAGGGCATTCCCACAGAAGGAGGTGTGGGATGAATAATGCACTTGCAAAACCATAGTTGCAAGATACCCAAAATGCTTTATTTAATGGTTTGTGAGTGTTATGTCAGACTTGGAGAGAAGGATGACTTCTGTTGCCCCTCCATCAATGTCTCATCAATCCCCTCCACAGCACACAGGCTCCTCGGTCCACAGGAAAGAAAAGTAAGAATCAGATTTGTGGGGAAAAAAAGTGGTAGCACCAAGCCCTTCTGCAGACCAATATCTGGTGATATAAACCACCCACAAAGTGCAGAGAGTATTCAGGGCGCGATAGTGCAACCCTTTGAGCCCTTGGGTCAATATATTTGTGGGGGCTTATACCTGCCCAGAGAGGCTCCTAGGCTTGACTTCTCCTCCTTGGTTGAAGTTGGGTTAGTTTTGCTTGTTTCAGATATGGCAACATCTCCCAAAGTCTCCCCCCTACCCCCTTGTCTCTCAAATGAGAGAAAACTAATGAACCCAGACCCTGGGCGCTGTTGCCCGGGTGGGGGATGGCCCCGCTGCCGTTGTGGTGGGCTGCAACAATTCCCAGGGCTCCTTCTCACGTTAGGAAAGTGGAGGAGATTTTCATGGAAGAGTTTCCTAACTGGGGCTGATGGAAACCTGGAGAGGTGGCTTGTTTCTCTACCTAATTTATCTTCCATGTGATTGAAGTCATCACGAGAAACAGCGTTGCTGTTACGGCTTCTGTGGTCAGAGCTCGCCTCCTCTTCGCATTCCTCCAGCTCCCACCTTCATCCTCATCGCTCTCTCCCCTCAGAATTATAACCAAACCAAAAACAATGTGTTCATAACATTTTCTCTAATTCAAAGAAAAAAAAAAAACCCGAAAGAAAACAAACAGCTAGCAGATGCTGATTTTCTCACTTAACTGCACATATTTTATAGTAATTCTCTCTGATTTTCTCCCAAGACACCCACCTGACCTTCCTTTCTCTCCAGTCTCTCCCAGTAGTGGCCAAACGCCACTAATCATGTAAGATTCAGCCCATGGAAATAGGCTGCAACTAAGAGAAATTTACCCTTTGACCTTAACGCCTTTGCGTGCACAATAGAGACCAAGAAATGTCTTTGCTAAAAGGAATGCATTTTCCTTGGCAAAAACTGATTTTTAGACCAAACCACATTAATGCTATGAAGAGAATTAATTTTTTTTTTTTTTTGCTTTTTCACAAAAGCAACACAAATAAAATAAAAACAATTCAGTGATTTTTAGAATGAAGAAAAACAAAACCCATTTTCCAGGAATTTTGAAGGAACTAAAAATGGAACTTCATAAATATTTTTGCTTCTCCACACGTAACTGGAAGTGATTTACAAGCATGAATTAGCTCTGAATTAACGCACCGCAATGAAGCAGGGATTAGTTTGCCCAGAATTTTTCAAAGTTTTCCATAGACAATTTAGTTGGGAGAGCATCTCCAGAGTGCATCCTTTCCCATTTCTGGTGGGAGCCGAATGTCTCTATGGTAACTAAAACAATAATCTACGTGGCAAAAGAGAAAGTTTGGAAAACTGTTCAAATGAATTTTAGCTGCCTTTGTTATCTGAAAATAAGGAGGAGGCTCCACATCATCCGAGCAGTCGGTTTTTCATGCATCACCAAGTGCTTTGCAGGGTATCACTCAGCCATGACCAGTTCAGGCACATTTTTAGCTGGAGGGGCTGAGATGCAGCGAGCTGAAGTGAAGGGTCTTTGCTCGTGCACCAAGTCTGTGGCAAGACCTGGGAACAGGACTTTTCTGCTTTTCCCATCCACAAAGAGCAAAGCTTATATTTTTCAGTCTAGATTACTATTTTCTTTTTCAGATTAAGGAAAACAAAAAGGAGAGAGAAAGAAAACTGGTGACTCATTGCAGTTTCTTTGCTGAAACACAGCTGCCCTTGTCACAGGAACAGGATTCTTAGAGCCTGCATCCAAAATTTATTGCAAAATAAAACTGAAACTTCTAAAAACAACCAGGCAAAAACAACCATCGTGGTTCTAATTCTTTTTTAATATGTATTTGTAAGTGTAGGTCCAGGCTCCAGCCAGGATCAAGGGTAGGATTGGAAACTTGGGAGACACTTAGTTCTTGTGAAATTTTCAGACAAATTTTGCAAACCCACACAGCCTACATTGGTTGGACAAGCTTCAAAATCAGTGTGCACTTTTGAAAGCTTTGATGCTTCTGGATCTTCTGGGATTCCTTCAGTGGCAGTTCAATATAACAACACCCACACCACCACCCAACAGTAATATTGCATTTTTTTCTCCAGTATTGTTTCTGAAAATGTGCAATAAATCCTGAGTCCAATGATCCTAAATCAGGAAATACAAGGACCACGTACATGTGTAAATCTACTCCACACTTCAGTGGTGCAATCTCTCCATTTTAGGAAAAACATTCCTTGTTTTGCTACGATCTTTCTGCTTCAAAACACCGAGACCTTATCTCTGACTCGCTGAACTTTGAATTGTCACCTCTCTGATATTATTAATTTACTCATTAGCTGAGCACCACACTTCTGCAAATGAACTTATCCTTGGGGATAAACCCGCCTCATTCAGGAAACCTGTTCAGAAGTGACATTTACCGGATGGAGAAGTATCTCATCAGCTTAAAGCTTGAGCTGCTTCTTAAATAAGAATAGCATGTTTGGCAGTGCACAGTGCCTCAAAAAGGAGGGAAAAAAAAGCATAGAAGAGAATCAAGAAAAGGAGCATTTCTGAAGTGGCTTTTACTCATCCTGAGTGAAATAGAAAAAAAATTTTGCAATGTAAGTAAGCCAAGTGTGATTGATGTTTGCAACCTCCCCTTCATTTAATAAGCAAGTTCAGTAAGAGACACATGCGGAAGGTGTACAGGGAGGCAGTGCAGAGGAAAGTGGGAGATGGGAGGGAGAGAAGGATGACCTGGTTTTGCTTCCAAGCTAATTTTACATCATTTTAACTATATTTAGTTACATTTCTGTTTAATCGGGCTGCAACTGTTGGACTGAGATCTTTATTGTTGTTTTCTGAGTAATTTAAATTTCCAAAAGTTCGTGGTTGCTGTTTTGGGTTTTTTTTTTTTTCTAAGACTTTGTGACCTTCTTCCATGAGTTTATTTTAGATATAGTGGAATGTCCCAGAGAAAATTCCAAATGGTCCTTAATATATGAAATGTTTCCAGAAAGGAGAAATTCTCAGTGGACTGTGAAACTATTTTTCAATCATGGTGTATGGCACATAAACCACACTGAGTTTTTTTCAGTAGGAAACTATTGCCCAGTGGGTTAAAAGAAAATAAAGGATAATGGGATTTTTCTGTAAAGCTGGAGCTGTTCGCAGGGGCTTCATCCCCACTAGATGTCACTGGAACTGTTTGAAATGTTTGGAACAAACAACCCCAAATTCCCCAGGTTTTGAGCTCTTACAAATGTGAGACTTGGATCAGGTTCCTTTCAAGCTCTGCTCTGGCCCATGAGCTTTGCAAGGGAATCGAGACTGATAGATGGTTCATCACATGAAGTTCATGGTTTGGCATGGATTTGGGGAAAATGCAGGTGAAATTTGTGAAGTTTGACACTGTGTTTGGAGGTTTTGTCCTTCTTTGGGAAACCCAAATGGAATCAAAGAAAATGCCTGGACACAGTCACCAGTTGGCTGGGAGGTCTTCGAAGGGAAAACAGGGTCCTGCAGAAAAATGTGCTGCACCTTCTCCTGTGTCAACAGTGGCCCAGTGCTGGGATGGCCACACCACAAAGCGCAGCTAGGGTTTAGGTGGTCATCTAATCCACCATCAAAAAAATGAAATAAATAAATTCTGACAGCTTGTGTCATGAAATTTTCCATGTCTGACCTCTTCAGCATTACCGATGTTCACCCCACACCGCTAAGGAAAGCAGCTCCTTCTCAGATTATTAGGTCTACTATTAAAATTCTCCCCGTAGTTCCAATTGACTACAGGAATCTTCTTCCATTCTTATTCAAAATTCAGTTTAGTGTGATTATGTGGCCATGCATCAAATATGGCAGTATAATATGTCCTTTCATCTACTTGCCATAATACATCCCTTTTAGTGCCACATAAATCCCTGAAAATATTGCTGTCTTCTGCTCTTGAGATTCTTCATGTGCCTCTTTGCCTTACAGCCTTCCTCTTCTATTGTTTCTCCAAGCTGAATTAATTCTTCTTTTTTTTTCCCCAACGTTGCTTCTGTGCTCTTGCAACTGCTTCTGAGCAGACACCAGTGAAACAACAGCCCTTCCAGAGCAAGAGAGGAGCCAAGAACAGCCCAGCTGCTGGCACGACACCCTTCCCGGCAGTGCCAGCGCCTTGGCTCTCCTCTTGCTGGAGGTGGCTGCTCCGAATTGCTCCATCTCCTCCTGCAAAGGCGGTGGGGAGCAGCTCCTGGCTGGCAACGTCTGCAGTTGGAGCAGTGGCAGACCTCCTCGCCCAGCTGAGGAAGCTGTAATTGAGGAATTACAGGAGTCAGCATGGAGCTCCTAATCCTCCCAGACCAAAGCAACACCCCAGAAATGACAGCGGGTTTTCTCCTTTGCTGCAGAAGTCTACTGCTGGGAGACCCACCAGTCTGGTAGAGGCTCGGCAGCACTGCCCTGCGGTGCTGAAGAGCTGCTGTGTTTCCAGTGACAATTTAACCCATGCGTGTGAATCACATTAAAACAGGCTGTATTTATTTTATGTAGGAAACTGCAAGTGGATACCAAATACCATGAAGCTCTTGCCATCCACAAGAGTATAAGCCTTGCGCCAACATTGGCATCTGCTGCTTCTTTATTGAAACTCCTTTTTTTTGTAACTCTTTCTCTAGGACTAATCTTCATCATGTCTTCATCATGTTGGCTCCTCACCTTGCTCCAGAAGGCAATGAAAGGCACCAGCCTGGCCATGCCCTGTGGGAGTGACATAGTCCCACACAACTGCCCACCTACCTGTGTTTCACAGAGCACACACTGGCTTTGACTTCTTCAATTAATTAGTAACCCAATTTACCACTTCAACATCACCCCCTACTAGGCAGAGTTGACTTATGTGGGGCAAGCACAACAAAAAAGGGTATTTTCCCTTCGAGAACTTCTATATTAAGTTGTTATTATATTAAGGCAGCAAGCTTTCAACCTCCTCAATATTCAGTAAATTTAAAAAATGAATTGAAGCTACTTGCCTATTTTAATATGTACTCCTGAAGACATTTTCCAATTTTTTTATGGTTTAATTAAAGCCTCATGGCAATAGTACGCTTCTTTCTACCTACTATGCCAGTGGTTAAAAATTATGGGGCTTCAAGTACCCTGCATGTCTTTAATTGCTCTGCTGAAGATAAAAGAGCAGCGATATTTTTATCGCAACTGTTACAGCAGGCAAAATTAAAAATGTCCCTTACACATGTGAGCAGAGAAAGCCCTGAACGGGGCCAGGGCACCCATCTCCCCACCTTGCCCCTGCCCCACGCCTGCATCCCACAGCCCCACTAATGTCCAGACCTTAACTTCTGCCGTTGTGCCATTTTTCAGCCTGTTTTGGGGAATATTTAATTCTGCCGCATGTCCCGAAGAGCAGAGGAACTTCCCCGCCCCACTTCTTGACATTAAAAAAAAAAAAAAAAGTGTAGAAATCTCTAAATTAAGAAAGTACTGGAAGAGTACATTCAGCACAGGACAATGCAGAGGAAGGTTACAAGTATATTAGGATAAGGGCACCACAATTATATGAAGAAGTCTGGAGAGAAAAGATTACATTGTTCTGACAACAACATTTTTCAAACATTTAGACCTTTAATATCATTAATTTAAAGTACAAGATTAAATATTTTATGCAAATATTAGACAACAGCAAAGAGCTCCGCATATTAGGATTTAAAACAAATTGAAAGCATGCAAGACATATTCATTTCTTAAGCAGTTTAGTTAAAAAATCGGTATTGTCTCTATTAGGATTAACTGACAGTAACTCTTTGTGTTCAAATGGATTTAACTTCACTGTGGTTTGTTTTCCAGATATCATTGTCCTCCAATAATCATGGATAAAGGGAAATGTAAAAGGACAGATCAAGTAAAAATATATCTTCACATCATAAACACAGAATTATGTTTAAATTTCATTACTAAATGGGATTTCAGCTTCATATACCATGCCTAATCCTGCACTATAAAAGATGTATAAAACCTCCTGACAAATTCTAACAGACTTTGTGGAAGTTGCATATATTGATTAAAACATCAAGCAGTTACATACAAACCAATAATGAATTACTTCTTGTTGGAAGATAAAACTTTGTGATATTTAAAATTACAGACTTGAAAGTAAGTAAAATTACCCCTAATTATGCAGAAGGGAGCAACACCTTAGCAGTAAACAAGATAAGCACCTCAAACAGCACTAATAATTTTAATTAACATTTTCTAGTTTCCTTTCACCTCCTTTCAAGGTCATCTGCTACCTTTTCCTGGTACAACATTACAGCACCGTGTTAAAAACTTACATTCCATTACTAATCGCTTTGATAAGCCAAAAAAAAATTACTTTCCAGGACAGATTTTTTTTTTCTTTAAATAAATCACTTAATTGTCTACAAAAGCAAATATTGCATTGTGTAAAACTGTCGGGAAGGTTTTTGCAGTAAATTGCTATCAGAAGTCAGATTCCAGCAGCTGGGATTCGGCGGGTCATTGGGGGCCTGATTCTGAACACCAGAGGCAAAATTCTTCCAGGAACTCTGCAGAAACTTGTTAATATTTCAGGTGTAAATTTTAAAATCTGGATTATGCCCAAAGTGTTGACTATTCAGATTGCAATCAAAGTTAAAAAGCCTCCTAAAATGTGAACACTGAAAATGAAAATTTGGCAAAATGTGATAATCTTCACAGCATTTGTGTTATTTTTTCTTGAGCACCAATTAATAAATGTGTGTTCAAGATCTATGATTTTGCTAAACTGTTTCTTTTCTCTTCTAAAAAGTCCAAAAGTTGGTAAAAAAAGGGTTTTGTTATATCAGTGGGTTTGTTCCATGCCACAAATTTAATGTACGAGGTCACTTGGAATATAATGTGTAGTGAAAGAATCTCATTAGGCTAAAATGAATGTAAAATGTGTCAATTTGATCCAAATGAGAACTGTAGTAAAACCATGTTTGATGTTCATGTGCAATAAATCTTTAACATTTGTCTGTAAAGTATTAGAGAACCCATAGGGAAATCTCTATTTGTGATAGCTGCACATTTTCAATGATTTTTCCTATAATCCTTTGTTGACATTTAGCATATGGTACCAGAAAAAGAAGATCCCAAAATGAGAATTATTACTTATTATTCTAAGGTAAACAAGATGGACACCTCGCGTATAGCTTTTTTGGAGAAAGGCAAAAATTATGAAAGCATCCTTCTATCAGCAGTGACTGCTCATCTCTCAGTCGCTCCGAGGTGAAAAAGTACGAGATCAAAGGTGCCCTACCTGGCCCAGAGTCAATTCTGTGTTAAAACGTCTGATGGCCCCATCCTGCCAGTTGGGTTCTATTTTGTTATATTCATATTGTTAATTACTGTTGTATTTCAATTTTCTCTCTAGTATTTTTGTTCATTCATAATAGCTTTATGGTTCAGCGGACCGAAATGACTAAAAATGAAAGATTCCCAAGATTTCTTCTGGGAGTAATTTACAAAAGACCACAATTTTTTAATTGCTCCTGATGTTTAGTTCTGGATATCTCGAAGAGGAGAAATCAGCCCAACTCTTTTAGTTGCCCCACCAACCGTATCGGATATGTATTTTTTGATCTCTCTCTCGATCGCTTTGCTCCTCGCAGCCCACTGTCCCTGCGTCGAGGACCGTGTTATAGCGAGGCCACGGTGTTTATATTTCTGCAGCTCACACTTGCTTTCACAAGAGAATTATGACCTATTTACGTCCTTTGAGGAGGCTCAGGGAATAACGGGTGAAATGTCAGAAACAATTAAGAAAAAACGGAGGCATTTCATTTAACCAGTAGAAGAAATACATAACTTTTGCTGAATGACTGATCTTGGAGTGCCACAAGATTGCTACAATATGAGTTCTGGCTCCCGATTATCACAAGTTTTATAAAAAAAAAAAAAAAAAAAAAACAAAACCAAAACCAAACAAAAAACCCAAAACCCCCAACCTTACAACACTTGTATGCCAAAGGTTGCAACACAGGCTTTGGCAGGAAACGTGAAAACGCTCCAGCATGGGAAAAGTCTTCGAGCAAAGTTGCATCTGGGCTGATTTACTTTTTTACGCCAAAGCAACAGCAGCTTTCCAAAGCCAAGGCATGACTTTATGGCTGTAGTAACAACACTCGCTGGGAAGCTGCACAGCATCAGCCCAGCCATGCCCTGACAAACCCTCTTCACCATCTCTCCCCCCAACCACCCCAGTCGTGTTTTTTTACGGCGTTTGTCCATCTCGTTATTGCTGTGCAGGCCCTTTATCAATAAATGTGGTGTTCTTGGGCGAGTTTTCTTTGGCTTGCAGTCTGCTTTACAAAACCACTGCATACTTGACAGTTTGCCCTAGTTAAAAATTCTTTGGTCAGAGAAAGCCCGGAGAATGAAACAGTATCTGGTGTTGTAAAATCTTGACCAGATTCTGAAATATTGCCTAAGCCCCTGTCAACTCGAAGGTGATTTCTCCAGGTCATGGTTTAGAGGGGAATTGATGGTACAGTCTGCCAACTGCTCAGTCTGCACTATATCTTTTTCAGGAGTACACATAGTCACCTTTAGCATTCACTGCTTTCCAATCCCCTCTATTTTTGACAGTACATTTACTTCCTTACATAGATTACAAGCTAAACATGGGAAAATGAATCCAGAAAAAAAAGCCTATCAGCCTACTGCTTTTTCATTTCTCTATTTCTATCTGAGGGATTATCAATTACCTAATAATCCTGGGAAAAAAATCCACTTGAGGCTGAAATAGAGATAATAATACCCAGTGCTAGATCAAACTGTTTATCCCAGCTCTGGCAGCACTTTTCCAATGGTGTCAGGTCTGTTATCCAGCTTTTACAGGTGAAGAAACCGAGGCATGAGCAAATGAAAGGTCCAGCAAGCCAAAGGTGAATTTGATATAAAATACAAATTCCAGTGCAGTGCTCTTCCTGCCCAAACACCCTCAGAGGGACCAAGCTCATGGCGTGTCCAGCAGCTCTAAACAGAAAACCCATCGTTCGTGTTAGAAAGAGCCTCGCCTCTTATAATTTCTCACTGAGCTCGCAAATTAAAGGGTTGTGGGTAAACATAATTTTTTTTTAATATTCTCATTATCAAACCAGAGTAATTAAAGTGCTTCCATCAACGAGTGTTCAATATAGTTTTAAGCACTGGTTTAAAAACTGAAACAAAACACAAGCTTTGGTATCTTGCCAAAGAAGGGTAAGATCTTAGGAAGAGTCAGACTAGTTCATCCACTGTATAAATTATAAATCGTTACATTAAAATAAGTTCCATATATCTATGACACAAGCTCTGACTTTTGCAGGGCATGTTCCTGAAGGCAAATTAGAGCAGACCTGCCCACTCCTTCCTCTGGAGAAACCAGGCTGGCCCTGATAAGGCCAATAACCCTTCCAGTTTGGTGGCAACTCCTACGGTCTTAATTAGAAAGAAAAAGACCTAATTCTGCATTTTTCTTATCAACCCCAGGCTTTTTCACACTGCATTACTACTTTTCTTTAATTCTCAGAGGTTCACCTAGTTCTGGACAAGCTGGGAACGCCTGAAGGACAGACTGTGCAGACTTTCAGAGTAAGATGTCACTGCAGGACTGGTTGGCACATGCTGCTTCCCCGATGGTTTGGTTGGGTTGAGTTGGGTTGGTTTAATTTGGTTTGGCTGCTCAGGCTGGATTAAGACACTCATGATGCTTGAACTCCTGGATTGATGCTAAGAGGGTTTTTAGCCTTTCTTTGGGCATTGACTCAGCAGAGCCACTGCATTTACGTGGCCACAGGACCAGGGGCAGCCCAGGCTGACCCACACATCCCCCAACACCATCACCAGCCCCATGGGGCTACCCATGGGAAATTAAACCTGCATTTGCTGCAGGACCCCTCCCCCCAACAGTGGTGTGATGATGCTGTCAGGACAGGACGTTTCTGGGGGCCGAGACATGCCTCATTTGGCTTTCCAGGATCTGGCACCACTGGGTCAGGCACGTTGCTTTTAATATTCTTAATAGTTCTTTTTCCTTGGCCTCACTTTATTCCTCTCATTTTGAAACTCTTGACAGCCTTTCATCAAATGCTTCTGACAAACTCAAAGAACATCTAAACTGGGCACTAATAATTTAGTACTGTAATTTTATGGGTATTTTAAAGTTCCTGAGTATTACTATTATTTTATGGAATGATTTTTCCTCCTTTTCTTTGGTCTTTCTTCCTATGTTCTTCAGTGGAATTATAGGTGAAATGTATTTCTTGGCTGCTGTTTCATCTTTTGTTCATACAGTTAAATACTGCATTAGTTAAAGATTGCACGAGGCCCCCACATTAAACTTTTATTGTATTTTTGTATTTATTTTTGGCCCGGATCTGGAGGCCTCTCAGGCCCAGGTCTTGTGTAATTTTATTGGCTTGTGGGTGGAGGAAAGAACAAAAATGAGGTTTGTGGCCAGAATGTTATCTTTGGCCATATGCATCTGTTTGGGGGCCTGATTCTTCTCTGATTCATAAGCATGTAGATCTCGAGAAGCTCCACTGGAAATGGAAAAGCTAAAGTGTGTAAACCCCATGTAAATTAGAGGAGAATTACCTCTGTGGTGGATGCAATGTAAGCATTTTTCTATTTATGATTTAGCTGGGAGCTGTTGACTAGCCTCTCTAAAGATAAGAGCCACCTATAACTCAGTTGCGGGCATCTTTTTTTCCTTTTTGACTAATGTCTGGGAGCTAAACCAAAGATTAAAACTGCTTTTTTATGAGCTGTACTGGCTACAAGTAACAGAGCTGAGACTATAAAACTCATCAACCTGAGAACTGCAGCTAAATTTTGGTGACGTCTCCCTTGAGTGAAAATGCACCTTATTTTATCCTACTTCCATGTTAAAATAACTGTTGAATTCAAGCACTGAAACCTATGGATTTCAGCCTTAATCACTTCTTTTTATAAAATGCTCCTCATGTGGCCATCGCATAGTGAGTGGTTGCCCTTCCTCTGGAGTCTTCCCTGCGTGTTCAGCAGCTCACCGGCGTGAGTCATGGCCATCGCATCCCGCACTCCTTCCTGCCTGGTTCCCTTCCATCACCACAGCCTCTTTCCTCCCCAAAACCTGTCTCCTCCTCACCTCTTTGCACATTTCTTCATGTCAGGTCTTTGGCTTGGAAATGACTTCTCCTGCGAGCCAAACCTTCTTATTCTGCACTTTAAAATCCTTATAAAATTTGGCTTGCCTTCCAAAGCTAAGCCTCAGCTCCCTTGTTACTCCTCTAAATATAAAACATTTTTATTGCATTAAGCCATGTTGAAAAGGGAAAAGAAAAAAAAGGAAAAGAGAAGAAAGAAAATCCCTGCATCCAATGTGAGGGAAGCGGACAGCGTTACATAGCAGGGTATCACATGTCTTTTTGTTTTGTCTTGGTATCATCTCGCTCACACATGTTTTGGGCTCGTTATCTGTATTCCTCCTTGAGCGTCTCCCACACTGAAAAACCCCATTCCAGCCATCACTGAAGGAGTCATTTCCAGGCTGAACTGGAGAGCTTTGGAGATGGGAAAACCCATCCGTTATTGATCACACTGCATGACTTCCTAAAGAGAAAACTGTTTTCTAGGGAAATAATTTATCACCTTTCAATTACATTAAACGTCATTTTCCTATACAACTTATGGAAACCTTTGAAATTAGTTTTTTAGATTTTTATGTCTGCCTTTCATTCATTATTTCAAATGTAATTTTAATCATTTCAACAAAGAAGTGTCTTAATATTCCTAATAATGGCTCTTGTCACTTTAAATATTAAAATTCACATTAGGAATTCCCTTGACTGCGTGTGCATTATTTGCATTATAGATTGTGTGCATGTCTCAGTATATATATATGTATATATTTATACATATATACATACTTTTAGGAAAATGTGGACAGTTTTAAATGATCCTATCTGATTCAAAAACACATAGCAAATGCCGAAGCGATTAGTGATAAACAAGGTCCTAACACTCCAAAATTAAAAGCTCCTAATTTTCAACTTTAAATAAATCCTTATTGTATAGCAGAAATAATTCCTCCTAAAGTGTTTCCAACATTCAGAGAATGCTTTTAGGATGTACAGCATTAACATAATTTTTTCGACTGGGGTTCTCATAGGACATCTGATGAAGTCTCTACCCTTAATTTTAATTGCGTAGGCTGCATTCTTAATTAAAAACTGTACAAATGGATTTTATGCCATGCCAAAAGAAATCTGAGTTCATTAGTTATAAAACCTTTTAAAAAATTGATGTAAATATGTGAATTCTTTAAAAGTTTGAACTCAGAGTCCTCATTTATGTTGAGTAGCCTTTTATCTAGAGAATAATGAAGCCAATACAAATTAAGATAGTCTAAGTTTTTGCTTTTCTTTCTTCCTCTTTTTGCTTCTTTTTGCTTCTTTTGCTTCTCTTTCTTTCTCTTTTTTTTTTTTTTTTGTGAATGTGGGTGGTGGGAATCAAAGAGTGGGGGTTATTTCTTTATGTCATGATGCTTTTGCTTGAAGAATCAAATTCATTTAAATCTAAACTGTGAAGAAAATTAGAGTGGGAAATGCACTGACCCTTTTGTACTGGGTTATATAAATATAAGTTCATATATCTTTTATTAATTCTTCATATTAAAACACAATCACATCATCTCAGGCCAATAAACTTAATGGAAATCTGTCAAACTGTAACTTTGGAGGAAAACTCTGGACATCGCTTAAATATGTGCGCCTTACTGATTTTTATTTTAAAATCTGGGAGTTGTTAATTAAAATGCTTTTCCATAACTTGACAAGACTTCAAATAACAAACGGGAAACTCTGAGAGGTTTGTTTAACCTGACAAATTGCTAACCTTTCATTTCGCTGGGCGTTCGTCTGGCTGCACAGGACCTTTCCTCTTCCACTGCTGGCAGCCGGGAGGTATCGCTTTGCCTTCTCCAGTCGGTGGCACCAACCTGATACCGTCTGTGGTTACGCAAAAAAACCCCACACGTGGTCTTAAAAATCATGGGAATGAAGGGCTGGGACCAAAGTCAACTTTTCCTGCTTCGTGAATTAATCTATAATGTTTCAGGTCTTTCCCCCAGCCTTCGTGCCTGCCCTTGGGCACAGGCATCCAGGCTGCACCCCGCAAGAAACCATGTCCAGGGGCTTTCATGCCCAGGTTTCTGGCAAAGAAAAAAGTAGAAAAAGTGAAACTGAAACAATGGTATTGCCACTTAGCATTCAAACCCAGATTATCTACTGGTATTCTAGCAAAAATGCAAATTAAATGATAAATAAAACAACCTGTACAAGGAACCCCTCTGTTTCTTTCCATCCTCTCCAGTGGTTTGTGCTTTTGAGCATCTCTCTGCTGCTGAATCCCGGCCGAGCGTGGCAGCAGCGGTGTTGAAATACCACATGAAAAGCCGTGTAAGTGCTTGTGACATTTACAACATGAGCTGAGGCAGGAAGCACCAGAAGTCTCACAGGAGAGACGTTCTCATGAGTTTCCAACCCAATTTGGCACAGTGAAGAAGTTTGATAGACTTTTGACAAGCATTTGATTTCCCGTTTTTTATTTTTTTTTTTAAAGAGCATAGTTCAAGCAACAAAACCACTCTACCTTTTGAGATTTGCCCATGACTACATCCTACAGATCATGAAAACAATATTCCAAAGTAATTGAATATTTTGTGTTAGAAACACACCAGATTGGAAAGAACATGGGCTATCCATCAGCTTTAACCTCCGTCTTATCCCCCAAATTCAGCTACCTGGTCATCAATTCGGTGCAGGAGTAACCTTTAGGGGACTGGGTGATTCATCAGCAAACTCAGGCAAACAGACTTCTCCACATACACAAACTTCTTTTATTAGACTGTTTTACTATTTGAAATTTCTGAACACATTCGTAAAGCTAACCATGAGAAACGAGCCAGAAGGAATCGCTGAATTTAATGCTTTAAGGAAGCAGGCAATTGTAAATTTGCTTTAACAAGGTCCAACAGTGCTGGTGGTGGTGGAGTGAAATGTGGCATTAAGAATACCACCATGACCCACTTTGAAACTTGTGTTTTTTATTTTTCCTAGCAGGAAGGAGAGTTAGAGGCCGGGCAAATTTGGGGACATTGCATCAGCACAAAAGGCCAAGCAGTCACAGACCTGCAATGAGCAGCATCCTTTCATACCCCACTTCCTAGAAAATTAAACTAGATCACTCAGAAAATAGAGATGAAGGAGAGATGTAGACTGTCCTGCATCACAGTGATTTGGGGTGATTTAAACTAAAATTCATAACACACTGCCGCTCACCAGCCCCTCTTCCACAGACCCAGAAGTGTCACACACCATCCTGTAGGCAGCTGACCCTGTCCAACCTTGGAAAATGCTGGAGGAGGAATATGAGATTTCCATAGCCACATCTTTTGACTTTATTTCAGTGATTGTACAGAATATCGGACAATCAGCAAAATCTTTAAATTTTGGTATTTGCTTAAGTTTTTTTCAACAGAGAAACATGAGACACAAACCATGTCCCTCTCAAAGTGCAGTAGGATACTTCACCCAGAGCACGCTTCAGCTTGCATTTATCTCATCTAGCTTTAAGACCTCTAACTAAAATTAAATTAAATTAAGTACCATAAAAGCAGAGATGCTGTACGGTACCAGAAGAAGAAAATCCACTTTCCTCATACTCCAAATATTGTTTTCACAGAACGGTGAAAAGATTCATCTGCAGAATGGCAGATGGATTCATAAAGTCTCCATCCATGCACCTATTTCACAGCAGCCAACCCCATTTCTCCTGCGATAACTGCTCTGTGAATGAAACCACAATATGTTTGCTAAGCAGATCTTTAGTCTCTTGTTTATAGTAGCATACCAGTTTTTATGCCAGCTCCATGGTCTACCCAGAAGTAAAGGAAAACATTTGTTCTACAGAAAAATTCACAGAAATGGACACAAACAGTCCTGTATAATTGATAGTTTTATGAGATTGAACTCTGTAAATTTTTTTAATCTTATCCCTCTAGATCCAGTTTATGTGCACATTTGAACAATGACTTCATATCCTCTCCAAACACAGATTCTGGGATTCAGTCTCGTCATTTGGCCAACACAAATCCCCAAGTGCCAAGAATTTTGAGTTTTGTTTTGCTTTGTGTTTGTCTTTTACTTGTTCTTTTACAGGATTCCTAGTCAAACCAGTCAGTCAGTGGAACGATTCCAGTTTGCACCAGAGGAAGATGTGTAAATCCTTAAAAAATTTTGAAAACTTGAGCATTTTTGTTATCTCTGTCTCTCATGGTGTGGATTCCAACTCTAGGTCTTAAATCTTTATCTACTGTAAAGGAATGAGTTTACAGAAAATTTCAATGACTGAACTGTTTGCTTTGCAGACCATCTTCACCAGCAAAGTAGGAAGAAGACTGCTTGAATTTTCAGACACCTTTCCGTTTGTTAATTTTAAATTAGTGCCCTGCTCAGTCTGAACCAAATGACTTCCACAGCCGTGCAGGGAGTACACGACATTTATTGCACTTGCTAGCCAAACAGTTTTTCACAAGATGTTTCTTTTTGTTTATGTTGTAAACTGCAGCCACAAAAATATCTCCAATTTCTTTTTTTCTAGAGGTTATTTTTTCCAGTTGAATGAGACCCCTGAAGATGTATGTTGACTCTGAATAGATTATATTGTATTATGTGAGATATAGTTCACTAAAATCAAAATCTCGTTTAATTTAAGTTGTTGTTTTTTGGTGGTTTTTTTTCCCCTGGCTGTGTGGACATATAGTCACAATTCCTCATTATGAAGTTTATTGGTGATTTTGTAGAATATTTTGGCCACTGGCTGGGAAACAGATGCCCTTGCAACAGTCCTCTTTCTTCCAGCATGGTGTTGGGTCAGGAAGCTGTATTGCTTCAGATGGTGCAGAGTGTTCTGCAGTCAGATGGGAGGCCAGGTCTCTAATAGGGGTAAAGGATCCTTTGCAAACTCATGTGAGATTTGGTATTTTTATGCCAATTTTGTGATTAAATCCTGTATGTTCCTCTGCCTGTGGAGAGTACTACCAAAGGGAAAGGTGATGGGGACACACATGTCCATATTAACATGGTGATAAGTCTGAGATAACTAGGATGGGGGATCTGAATGAGAGAATGGGAGGTAAAAATAACTTGGAAAGTATTCAGTTTGGCTCATTTGAACATGCTGGTCGTTTATCCTGGTGTCTTTAACAAAGCTCAAAATCCTCATTTTTCCTTACCAAAACCAATCCAGGCCCAACAAGGACCTACAGCCTCTCCATTTTTCTTCTTAAACCACTGGGTGGTGTTTTGATATGCTGCTACACATCTATGTTTCTCATATTAAATGTTTTTTCCCACATATCTAGCTGAAAGAAAGACAGAGAAACCAAACCAGATGGTATGATGATACCAGCAGTTGAGCAGGATGGAACAAAGCTTTTGCTCAGATGGATTCATGTTGCCTGAAGAGGGACTAGAGGAAACGGGGAGGACCAAGAACTGACATGGTGGCCAGCAGAGCCGATGGGGTTGCCGGTGGCTGTGGGGCTGAATTTTGGACACCGTCCACAACCCAGCAGCCCGTTTCACACCAACTGCTGCAGATCCACGAGGTGGTAACGGCTTCTGGTGAACATGACTAATCCCAGCAATATTTGAACCAATAACCCCTCCGTGAACAACTTTGCAGCCTCTTAACATTTTCTCAGACTGCCTGGTTTGATATTTTAGTTCCCAGACCCCCACCCCCCTCCCAGTTATAAATAGATCTCTGTTTTTCAGATGTTGTTTGTTTTGCATAAAGTATGTTGTCTGGAAAACAATTTGTATTTTATCACGAGGAGCAACTATCCCATTAAACTAGCATGTATTTTTCCTTAGGTAATTAGCATACATGCCAATTTTGACAAGAGATATGCGGTGTGGTTACGGGACATATCTTAATGTAATTAACTGTATTGGGTTCCAGAAATCATAAATATAGAATTTCAGTACTCATACATCTGTAAACTACATAGCTTTCTAAAAAAGACATTACTTATTTTCTCCCACTATTATTTTAACCAAAAATGATGATGAAAGCAAAATTAGTTTTTTAAGATAGGTTGAAATGCCAGTTTTGTCCATAAGAGTTTGCAAATATTAGTTGACTGACGAAGCCACAAGTTGCTTACCCTAAAAGCAACCCTGCAACCGTGTAAGAAAACCCTATTTACCGATGGAGTGAGGGGCTCTCTCAGAACAAGCAAAATTTCCGTTTTCTTATTTCACCTCTTTATTTCATGGTTCAAATTGGCACAAGAGCCAGGCGGCTCAAGAGAGTTAGGGGAGCGCGGCCACGAGAGGATTTTAATTTATTGACGGCTCTTGCCCTACTGTACAGTCACCGCTGCTATTTGAGTGTAATGGATGAAACAGATGTTTGACACCGCAGCACCTCTTCATAACTTCACTCTTCAAAAACAGTTTTACAAGTGCTCGCTCGCGTTGGTTCCCATTCAGCACAGGAAACTGAGGTCATGGTGAAACATGAGGCCCGGGCAGGAGCTTGAACTCATGTGCACCGCAGCTGGGCCCGCGTCTTCCGAGCACGTTAGCAATTCATGCAGCAGCCATAATTCTAAACTTACGGACAAAGAAATAAAAGTGTTGACACCCTCATTGTAACATCTGCAAAGGGAAAAATATGAGCCCGCTGCTAAAATGTACGACGGACGGGGGTTTCTTTATGCTTAATTTTGTTCATTATCAGATGCGGTTATTTTTAATGTGAAAAATTTCTTCAAGTTTCAGTATCAACACTGAAAAGTTTCTTTCTGGACCATAGTTTTCTTACTATTGCTTAGAAACAATAATATAAAAATCAAGCAACTTTTCTGATATGTTGGTTTTTTTTTCTAGCTGATTATTTTAGCACATGCTCATCACTGAATATGTCAAAAAATCTTCCCAGGCATACAATATAGGTAATTTTGTTGCGTGTTTTAATAAAGATAACATAAGGTTCATGCAGTTAGATATACTGGTTACCTTCTGCTACCTTCCCTGGGAAAGCAATTAAGGCATTTAGGTACTGATATTTGGTACCCGATTTGGGAAACGATAGCAGGGCACCAGCCCGAGGAAGCTGATATGTGAGGGGTGTGAAATCCCATATCAGAAGTTTTTCTCCTACTGTAACTTTGGCTCCTTTCCAAATACCAGGGTCCTGACAGCCTGGGGGATTTCTCCAGCCCTTTCATGAAAATGAACACCCTCCTGCAGCAAGTCGCGGCTCATCTCCCAGCATCAACACGTGTGCTACGAACTTTCTGTGTCTTTTCTCTCTCTCTTCCACGTACCTTCATATAGAATTGTATTTCTGACCTTGCTCCTAATTAAAGCCAGCCCTTTAGTGACTTAGTGGCACATTCTGAAAGGAAATGTGCTTGTACAGTATTAGTTACAGAGCACAAAATTATTCTTTAAGATGATAAAACAGCATCAGCAGTGCTAAAAATGAGGGTTTCTACACTTTGGTGATACTTGAAACTCCAAAACACAGTTTGGTCAGACATATTCCCTCAAGACTGGATGGGGCAACCACCTTCCACCCACCCCTCAAGTCTTTCTAATGCAAGGAGCTGGTGGATTTGTCCAGGTGAAACTATATATTTGTTACACTGCTCTTCAGAAGCACCTGTAGGAAGATCCACAGAAGAATTCTCTTCATTTTCCTGCCCCAGCTGCTCATGTGGGCTGTATGAAGTAAAAGCTATAAAATCTGTAAAAGAGGGTAAAGCTTCTGTCAGTTATAACAGAAAGTGGTTTGTCTCATGAAAATCCCTTAAACTCCTAGAAAAGCACATTTTTGTCTTTACCTGTCTATTTCCACACAGATAATGCTCACTATTAAGAGCAAAATATCTTTTATAGTCAGATAATCTGAATATTTGCAGAAAAATGCAAAAAACACAGAAGCAGGAGCCCTGGGCGGGTGATCAGCATCCAGACCCCTGGGTAGGGGAGGCAGGAGATGGGAAAGCAGTGACAGCAGCCCCAGCTCCGCTTGGTAGAGCCAAGGGCTGTTCAACACCGGCTGTGAAGGAGGGACAGCCACCCACTAGGAGATAAAGCCACAGAGGGCTACCTCTGCCAGCTCCACCTGATCTAGTTGGAGATGTCCCTGCTCATTGCAGAGAGGTTGGACTAGATGCACTTTAAATATCCCTTCCAACCCAAACCATGATTCCACGATCAGCTGGCACATCCTTTGCCACACACTTGTGTTTAATGCAGTGCCCATGATGGTCCTGCTTTGCAGCCAACCTGGTGTGCATGGAAAAGTCTCTGCTGTATTTTTCAGTGCTGGTCCAAGCTCCCTTCCTACCATGCCTCAGCACGCAGTCACACTGGCGATAGAGCTTCTTTTGCCTTAAAACACAACTATGTTACCGAAGCAATCCTTATATTCAACCAGTCTGTGCAAGAGGGGAAAAAGTCACGCGTGTGGTTTATGGCTTTGTTTTCTCAACCTTTAGCAGTTTTTCGGTTGTTCTGTGTCTAACCACAGTCCCCAGCTCTAAGACAAGCTGCGTGACAGAGGACAACTGGAGAATTTTTTCCTCTTATCCTTTTGCTGTGATAAGCCAAGCCGGGGCTCATCCTGTTGCTGGCCAGGAGACAACGCCGAGTGAAGTTGATGGGAAATTTCCTTCATGTCTGGGGGTTTTCCACAGGGCTCATGCCAATTTACAGCAAGAGTGGCAGTTAGACACAGTTAGCTTAAGACATCTATGGAGAGCTTAACGGCATCCAAAGGACAAAGCCTATAAACCCTAACATTTCACATTAGGCAGCCTTGCTTCTCTGGAGCTGGAAAATGCGTGATAGAAGAAGTTTCACAATTAAAGACAAGCTTACATAGTTTGGTTTGTTGATAGTCTTGCAAAAGCAAACAAAATAACTCCTTACCAAGGTTTGCTAGAAGCCCATGTTTTTTTTCCTATGGGAAAATAAGGCTGTTCTATAAAGCTGTGGGGAAAATTTGAGCTGA
Organism: Numenius arquata; assembly: GCF_964106895.1. NCBI lineage: Eukaryota > Metazoa > Chordata > Aves > Charadriiformes > Scolopacidae > Numenius > Numenius arquata. The sequence continues at coordinate 15,663,768 of NC_133590.1, forward strand.
CAGCCCAAGATTAAATTCACTTTTCTAATTCTGAGATGGCGACAAGTTTAACTATTCTGGCTTGGCTAGGACGACTCGGGTTGTGGGCTGTGTCTGCAGAAGACATGAGCACGCCTGGTGTGACGCTGGGGCCCGGATTTCAAGGGTGACCACAGGGTCCCTCTTTCCCAGGCACGGGCAGAGCAAACATCGTTGTACACAGCAATCCCCCAAAAGGCAGCATTTTATCATGTTTCTGGCAAAACCATGGAGTGGCTGATAATCTTCATTTGAAGTGGGTTCAGCTAAGCATGTACCCAGGCAAATCACCAAAGGAGGCAGAAGATGTCCTTTCCAAAATGTTTTTAAAAATATTTTGAAATATATGTTTGTCAACAACAATTTTTAAAAGAAAACAGAGATGAGACTTTTCTAACCTTGAATTTCCTATTGGAGGAGGGAAGGTCCTCCTTCCAAGAAGGAGAACTATTCAAGAAGAATGAAAACTATTGCTGTAGAGGCTGTAGATGCTGTAGCTGGAGTCTGAAACAGCTCATGGAGACATCTGCCTGTCAACATCCTTCCCCCTCTCCGTCTCTGCTCACCAGCATGGGCCTGAACTCCGGGTAGTTACATGCTTTTTAACCACTTTTGTTTAGATACTGGAAATTCTTACATTTAGTCATGCCTTCAGACCCTGGACTCTTGCTGCTTATGACCACTTGTGATATTACGTCTTGGTTTCACAGATGGGAAATAAGACTTCTGTGCTCCTTGGAAAAGTTATTAGGTTTACAATTAGCAAACTGAACAATGTCAGGCTGTGTGTAAAGACTGCAAGTGTGAAATCTAGTTCTGCCAGTAAATTGCTACCTTTTCTTTAGCATTGCAAGCCACACTCTCAAGTTTATTTGAACACATAAAATATGCTAAATGTTTAGCAGCACCACTGTGTAAAGAAGAGTTGGATGAAGTATATATTTTTAAATACAGCAAGTAATAAAATGTAGAGTAAATTCCCAAGAATATAATTTTGGGGCAAGTACAATAGAATGCTTAATGGAATATATTCCCAGGTCTGCTGGTTTTATTCTTTTTTCTTTTTTTTTCCGGCTTTAATCTCCTCGCCCAGTCAGTGCTTGCTGCTATGGGAGCTGAGAGGAAGGGGCTTCATCTGTAGACACTTCCAATATTGTAGTGACAAGAGAAGGGGTGTGAGGTGCTTGCAGCCTGCCAGTACACCTCATCTCTACTGCTGAGCTCCTCTGCGTGTCTTGCAGTGCCCTGTGCAAGCCAGCATCCAACCGTGGGAGACAGCTCAGAGCTGCTGTACGGTTGTTTGCAGAAGGACCACAGAAGACAAAGAAAATTGTAAAAACAAAGACAAAGAAGCCTTCTTTTCAAATTTATTTTCTCCAAATTTATTTCCTCCAAATTTATTTTCCTTTCATTTAACTTGGTTGAGAAGTGTCCCTGTGGACTTCACCAGAAAATCACGCTCTGCTTTTTAAGTTCTGAATGGGAATTTAAGTTCTAAGGGCCAACTCTGATACACAAAATTGTGTGAGAAACCCAAATTCTCATCAAGACATTTCAGCTGTTGTTCAGAGCCGCTGCTGCAGGTTGAGGAGAAAAGCTGTAGACACTATTGCTTCTTTCCAGACCAGCATTCTTGGTCTGAGTCAGGCAACGTTGCCTGAAACTCCTTCTCATATAAACCTTTCTGCAGTTGGGTTTCTTTATGGGTAAAACATCCAAATTTAGGATCATGTCCTTCATTGAGTAGTTTCATATTTCAAGAGGGTTTTTTTTTCCCTTGCTGCAGATCAGGTTTTGTCCCTTTGCAACACAATTATGTCCGAGGTAGCACACCATTCTCAGATACCTATTGGGTAGCTGGTTTTATACTGCTGGCTTCCAGATAACTATTTGTAAGGTATTTGAACATTAAAAACTGTCAGCTCTACGATACCTCTGAAATGATGCTCCCAAATTGCTCTCAGTTCCTGCTGCCTTTCAGGACTATCCATTCTGGAAATGGGAATCTATATCCCACAGACTCCCAGTAGGATAAACATACACTGACTAATCCCAGGAGACATATTAAGGAAAAAAACCCAAACAGACACTGACATTAAAGTTCTCATATTTTATTTCTGTCTGTGCTTTCTAGAATGTTAATTTGTGAAAGTTAAAAAGTTTTAGCAATTGTAACTCGGAGAGACCTGATACTTTTGTTTTGAAGCATGAACCAAATGTTGTTATAAAAATTGCTCAACTAATCCAGTTTAGTTATCTTTATGTCTATGTTTAGATTAAAAAAAAAATATTCATGGTTATTATTGAGCAGTATATCTTCTGTACTGTATTTGACTTATCAGTTAATATAGTGCAATGCTAATAATATAAGAGATGTTCAAACTGCAGCTATTCGGGACTGAGCAAGAAGTCCTTGGAGTACTGAGAACAGCTTTCAGTGCTGTTTGCCGGATTTGCCCACTTGGTAGTATTTTTGGTGGATTTTACCTTCATATCCATGTTCATCGCCCATTCATTTCCATGGGCTGGAAGACTGCCCTTCCAAAGAGAGAAATCTCAGCATCTCTAATGATGGGCCAATTCCCAAGCCCCGCAGCATCTCCAAATGACACTTGGCAGGGATCTGTCTTTCGGGGAATTGTGTTGATGTTTTTTTTTTTTCCCCACGCTGCACAGCACTGGCAACATGCAAGGACTGCAATTCTCTTTAATACATTTTCCTTCAAGGAGTGCAGGCAATTTTGGCCTACTTGCCATGTTCTCCTGCCCATGAGCCAAAAGCCCTGAGGTAACACTCCATTTCCGCCTCCCCCAGCCACCTTTTACACCACTGCAGATATCAAAGAAAGTCAACAAATCATCATTCAAAGCACAGAGAGGGGGAAAAAAGTGCATTCCCGGTGCTGGCTTGGTTTGCAGATTAAAGGTAATCTGGTAATGAGGACCTACCAGATGATAATTAATAAGCATAGTTTTCTATATCTGATTTACCTGTCACGTCAGAAGAAATTTCCCAGGGCAGGAAGGTCTGTTCTACATGAGTTTAAGTGTTGCCCTTTTTAAGAATAATCAGTTCAACTTGATGAAATCTGAAGTCTTTTGTGTGAGCAGTGCAGATGCTAAGAATGGGCTTTCACTTCTTCCTCTCCACAGGAGACTTACAATTATCCGGAGAAAACCAAGCCAGGGTGCTTAACCCCCTGCTAACATCACACCAAGGAAATAGGTGGAGCTAGACCACAAAGAACAGTAAAAATCTCTGTTCTCTAATATTCAGTAATAGATTTTTAATTTTTTTAAGGAAAAAAATAAGAGGAAGCAGCACCTTGAAGGAACAACACAACTGAAGAGATTAAAAATTGTTAAACGATGTTTAAATGACAGTGATGTCAGGCAGTCTCTTGAGAAAGTGGGGAAAACCCCAGACTGGGGGGCAGGATCCCCATCCTGAGCCCCCATCCACACCAGTTGGCAGATTTCCTAGGTGAGCATCAGGTCTGGTTCTTCAAGGACTTCTCCAGCCACTCTCCTGTGTGCAAACACTGACTGGACAACAGCAGTGCAAGAAGGACCCAATAAATAAATAAATAGATAAATAAGAACTGGAAATTTATGCAGATTTATAGACATTGGAAGGATTTCTTATGTGTCTGAATAAAGCCAAAGGGCAGCTGAAAATATAAAAAGTTTGTTTGTTTTTACAGTCATGTTGACTATGAGTTTAACTCTTTGCTTAAGTAAAAGCCTTTCCTACCTCTGACAGTCAACAAACAAAAAATAAAGGAAAAATGTACCCTTCCCCAAATCAAACAACCCAGACTAACACAATTTTGTATATTAAAAACACTCCTTTATGTTAATAGTTTGCATTATTAATTTTGCACAGAGAAACATTTATTTTTCTATATGTATTCACCAGGACCAACACAAATTGAAGATAAATTGGGAATACTCCCTTTTTAGTAACTGAACACACTGAATTTGAATTCTAAATCTTGTGAGATAATTTCCTGAGATTCCTATGAAAAATCTTTCTGTAAATACATCCAAATAAAATCATTAAAATGTTAATTCATCCTGTGCAATCAAATAGAAGATCTGTTGGCTACTGGATCAAAACTAATCTATATAAAAGACCTTTTCTTAAAACTTCCAGAGATTTTAATAATTTTCTTTTTAAAACTTCAGTACTGTCTTTTGGTTTTATTTGGTTAAATCTAGAGCAATCCTACATAACAAAAGGAAAGAATGAATATAAACATGTTTCAGTGTGACTTCAGGATTCCGGATTCACATCTCTTTAGGGAGACTGTTTTTCCTTCTGGCACAGGTCTGCACTGTCAAAGACCTCACTATGAAATAATGAGAAATTGGGGAGAGAATGGGAACAGGCATAGTTACCCTGGAAAATTCCCTTAATTAAAGAGATACAAAGTGATGTGTCCATAAACTTAATGCCACTAGCTGTGTACCCAGGTAAAAAAGAGGGAAAGAAAAATAAAGGAGTCACTGCCATGCATGGAGAGCTGAGTGTCCTTTCTCACCACTTTTTTTTTTTTGATAAATGATGCTTTTCAAGAGATTATGCTTCCTAAGGTAAACTCCTGTGTTCAGAAAATGGTGCGTAACCACAGCAGTGTGAACTTTTTACACACACCCATACAACATATAATAAATTTATTGATTAATTTATGATAAATACATGTAGGCAACTTCTAATAATTGGTATTTCCCATGTCACATTTCCAGTTGGGCAGATACGCGTTAACCATGAATTAATTCCCTGTGATTGGGACCCCTTTTGTCCTGTAGAGTTTCCTGGCCATAGAAAGGACCATTAGACCCACTCTACCCGCTACACAAGGGCTGGGGCAGCATCTGCAGCCTGGTGGACACAAAGAGGTGGGAATTTGCCCTACAAGTGACTCTAATGGGTCTAATGGCCTCTGTGGCAGCGAGCGATGGGTGCTGCCGAGTGTGGCACGTTTTACGTGTATCTGAAAAAACTCAGGTTCTCTCCTTACGCTGTATTTTGTTTGGATGTGACCCATTCTCCGATTTTTATGGTAAAATGAGAGCATAATTCACATATTAGCATTTCAAAACCTGTACAGCTGCAGAATGAGTAAACAGTGGAGTGAGTAATCATTACTAATCTGCACTGGAGAAAGAGAGGGAGAGAGGAAAAAAAAAAAGCACATAATTTTGTGGTGTGCTAAACCAAAAAAACATGTTTTGCACTTCTTAAAACATCTCAAATTATTTTTTTTTTTAAATCTGTGTTTTAGAGGTGACAGAGAAAAATCTTTCTCTTAGCTGAACTAATCTCAAATAAATTAATATCCTTTTACATATAAATTTGTTTGGGGAAACTTGAAACTGTAGCATAACCTATTGATTACATTATTTGAATTAAGTTTTAGAAATCCTACAGCTGTTTGCTGTCAAAATTTAAACTTACTGTCTATTTTCAGCTGTGCACTTAATACACGTTTCACCTGGTGACTCAATAACATTTTAATATAAAAGTACATGATCACGGAACATATGTTCAGTGTTCATACGAGGCTTAATAGCGACAGAAGGGGTAACAATTAACAGTTCTGTTTTTCTGGGTATACAGGGTCCAAGTTTAAAGTTTTTCCTGGGCTGCTTCCAAAAAATCTTTGTTCCTAGTGCCTTGACCTTTGAGGAGTTTGGAATCAATGAGCCACGTTGCCTTCCATAAGGGTGTCAAGTGCAGAATAAAAAACTGCGTCACATCATTTTTCACTGCAGCCAGATGAGGTCTGAGTGAAGGAACAAGGAACAGGAAAGCAAGAACATCTGAAAAATTGACTCTGCAAGCTGGAATGTGATTCTGCAATAAGGGGCAACTCTCTCTTTTGCTTTTTTTTTTTTTGCTTTTTTTTTTTTTTTCTTTTCACCAGAGTAGGCAGGTTGTAGACAGATCTGGGTCTCAGCCTCCCACCCCCAGGGCCCCCCATGTCATGGAACGGTGATAGAGCGCCGTTCATTTATGCAACATCTGCAACGCATAGAGCAACGTATTAATAGCTCAATATGCCAATCTGCCACTGTGCATTTTGACCTAGCAGGGACCAGAAGCATGGAAGGTCTGCAAGGCAGATGTGGGAATGGCAGCGACGGTGGAAATTAAAGGCAGACACCAAGAGTTTTGCACACAGCGTTGGGGAGCGGTAGTTCTTCTGGAAGAGGCTAATGCTTCCAGCTCAGTTAGGAGGTTAATAGAGCTAATCTTCTGTATCACTATTATTTATAACATGTTGTTGGACTTAATGTTTATGAAGCTCAAGCTGTATAGTGCACATCCAATTATGTTTTCTTACAGCCATGGAGGGTTTTATGAAAAGGAATATTGAGTGAATGCTTTATTGCTGAAAAATATTGTATTGGTTAGAAGGGAAGTTAATCCAATAGGAGGTAAAAACAGTAACAAAGGCTACAGCAAATACGAGATGCTTTAAATTCATTGCATGACATTCTCACCCTAATTATTAGCCCACACTGGGAATAAAAACAGCACCCTCATCTTCAAGTTATTATTTTTTTTTCCTTTCCTCATTTTTATTGCACATTTACATAAGACTTGTATGCCTTGTACTTCTTCCAGGCAGGCTTATAAGGTTTCTTTTAACCCTTCACTTCTCTTTACACAGCCGTGCGGGAAGGGTAATTTGCACCCATGGAGGCAGTGGCAGGCAGGTGGCAACGGTGCAGGCAGCTGGTGGCCAAGCCACCATGGGCGCAGAGGTGGCTGGAGCTTGAACGAGAGCCCAGCGGTTCAGATGGTTATCCAGCCTCAGCCCCCAGAGCCCCTTGGGTCTGCAAAGCTGGAACAGAAAATCTTCAAGGAACAACTTTTTTTTTTTAAGATTTCCAGTATTTCCTGCCTCTAATTGGACCGGAAATATTGCAAGAGCAAATCTTTCTCCTGGTATGGAGGACCAGCCCCACACCTGGCAGCAGAAACGTCCAGTGGATGCTTGAGTAAGGAAAAAAAACCCCAACCCTCTTTGAAAAATGCCCTGGCTCTCATGAAAGACCATTGTTTTTACAGTCAGGGAGAGGAGAAAGAATGAAGTGGGGTTCTGCGGTTTGTACTTTATGCTTAATATAAGAAGAGTTAAAGAAAGTATGACTGAAGGAAAAAGAGGGAAGGAAGGAAGATTAGTCAGTTAATAAAGGAGATTTATGTTAGTGACGGTAGGTAGGCAAATTGCACTGCTAAATGGGGTATGGACTTCTTTTATGTGGACAAGAGAATTTATCAATTTTATTTAACTGAAACTGCACCATAATCATGTCCTCGGGGCCTTGGCTGGAGGAGACAACCATCTCCTGGAGAAACAGGTCTGGAGGCACCCATCCTGGCCAGCAGTCCCTGGGGCCAAAAACTGGGTGGGTGAGGAATGGTGCAGTCTTCTCCCAATTTTTCCAACAAACATTTTTGCTGTGTAAGGGGGATTAATGGATAGTATTTTATGCTGCAGATTTCATCAAGGCTTGGGGTTTTTTTTTAATCTGTATCACTGTGGCAGTTCCACCTTTTCAATGAGCAGCTTAGAAGGACTTTGAGGGCTGAGCAAGGCCAGCTGAGATAGGTACTGAGAAGCCTAAGGTTCTGAGTTTCATCTTGGTTGATGATGAAAGTAATCTTTTCTGTCATCATTTCCAAAAAGACTGGACAAAAAGATGCAACCACACGAAGCATGGACAGATAGTTGGTGTCTGACTAATTGGCTTGCATGAGCATTTATTCCCAGAGTGCTGGAAGGCATCTGTGTAGCCAGTGGCTGATGAATTTCCTTGGAAGCATTCATGATTTGAGCCTGTATTATATGTTCCCAGTTATATGTGAACTTCTAAAAACACATGGGTTGTTCTGAAGCTCTGTAGGTCATTATTAAATTCAGTGTTTCCAGCAGGAATTTAGCTCCTTGTGTTACAGGTGATGAGACCTGATGAACTGCTATGAACGTGCTACCTGCCTGAAGCTAAGAGGGCTCCTACTACAGAGTGGGACCTGTCAGAGCATGTCCCATCTAGGACAGGACCTACACAAGGAGCCTTTTCCTCCACCGGCCACATCACTGCAGTTTCATATCTCTCTAAGACCTGACACAGGCGTAGCTACAGGATCAGGGTCTCAAACAAGAAACAGAGTAGAACAAAACATGGTTATCGCTCTATGGACAGAAATAAATAATACTCTGTGGCTGTTATTTCATTTATCATTTATGCACTTGAATCTATACTCACCTAAATCCTATACACATGTCCTTAAATACCTGCAGAAATCTCAGATTTCTCCTCTTCAATTACAGGTACCATACAAAGCCTGCTTTCTATTAAAAAAAAAAAAAAGAGTATTCAGAAAAAATGCATTCTTTCTCAATCCCTAAGCCATTTGGTGCTTCAGAAAAATCATTAGAGAAATGTGTTTTGCAAAGCCAAAAATATCTCCCTCTCAAAAACCACCTTCTTTTTCAGTGTCTCCTGCGAAAGTACCACAGAAAAATGTGAGGGCAAGAGTAAAGAGTATCCAAGGGGCAAGGAGAGGCTCAGGTGTCTGCAGAAGGTGAAGGTGAGACCAGAAGAACCAGGAAAAGGAACCATGAGGATTTCCAATGGCCGTAGGTTGAACACCCCATTTTCTCGTAGAATCATGTAAATGTACAGAAGTTGGCTAAGGATCACCAACACCAAATCTGAATTTCTTATGCTTAATTTTGAGATAAAATTCAGTGTGTATTCTTCAGATAAGACAGGGGTTAGGGTTCAAACGGGTGGGAAGTTGGCTGACTTGGCTTGTGGCTGGACATTTGTTTGACGTTATTGATAGATCTCTACACTTGCACTGGCAAGATGTGTATTTACATCTTGTTGATGTGAAAATATTTACTTTTGAAGTAAATGTATTTGAAAATTACAGGTAGGGCCTGGATCAAAAAGGTGAATTTAATAATTTATCTTCTTGGACCTAGAGAGCTGAGGTGGAAGAGAATCAGCTCAAGTTGAGTCAGTCATTATTTCTGGGAGATAAGACTTGATTTGTCTCAGATCGAGTCTAATATTGAAGTTGGGATTAGGATTTGAAAAAGAAGTGAGGCAGAGCTCCTATTATTAATGCACATGTCTGTAAAAGAAAACTGAATTGTAAACTGGCATTGGAACGAGTTTGAAAAGTTTATTTAATTTGGTGATAATTATGGAAGATCTGAAGGAAAGGGTTAGAAGATGAGATTGAGGAAAATAAATAGACTAGGAGACATACTTCTGTTGTTATACTCACACAGGCTGAGAGTCAAAGAAAAACAATGCAGTTTGGATCGTCAAACTCTTACTTTGGGTATTTTAACTTAACCTGACAGAGTTGGGCTATGTTGATAAGAATAGATTACACTTAGGAAAAAGAATGGTTAATGATCTAGTTGTATCCCTGGCTATTCTCAGGCATTGAAAGATAAGCTTGATTTTCTACTGAGAAGACTGGACTAGGAATAGCCTTAAACTACTTGTTTAGTTGGAGAATAAATATATTTTAAATTACTAGGAGCCAGATTATGGCTATTTAGAGTTGCCCTCTATTCCTCCTTATTACGTACAGTGTTCAGAAAAATGAGGCCTTGCTATCATGAGAACTTAAACTTCACATTGATTTTGAACTGTCTCCGTTTTGAGATGCTCAGTGAAACTAACACTGCGGGGAAAGGTTGTTGCACTTTAGGATTATCCAAAGGTCAAATATTCAGAATAATCTAAGAGGGAAAAATTGTGCTCAATTTAATGGAATAATGTTTAATAGTTGAAGAAAACCATTCTAAACCGGAAGACTCTATCATCATGAAAAAAAAAAAATCAAGGAGAAAGCCAAAACCTCAGAGTCTGTGCTGTTTCACAGCATGGTATATGGGCAGCACACAGGACAAAAGTACCAGGCGTTCAGGAGGTCCAGTAGGCTCCCTTCAATCTGCGAAACTATCCTCTTCTGGTTTCCGGAATAAGTCTCCGCTTGTCCGTGAGTGAGCGCAACATGTAGCACTTTATTTTTAATTCTGACTCCTCCTAAATCAGACTCACTTTTGTGAATTTTGTTTCTCTCGCAGATCCTCTGTGTGGACCTTCTTTGTCTGAAATTTGGTAGGGCAGCGAAACAAAAGAGGATTCAGAATGATTTTTTGCTTTGTCGGTAGATCCATCACATTCCAGACATCGCTCCACCTCATGGCAGCCAGGCCATGGAGAACACGATCCATTAACGATCAGCGATGCCCGTTATGTTGGATATTAAGCAACGTGATCTTGTATGCAGTGCTTCCAAGTGCAGAGTAAAGCACTCAGGTGTTCCAAAATAGAATGATGAATCTGAATAGGTGGATGCTGAGTTTCAGGCTAGGAGACACCCGGGCCAGTTTGGAAAGTCGATGTCACCGGGAGATCCTGCTTACAGAGTAAATTACTTTGCTTCAAATCTTTTATAAAATGTTTGTGAAATGAAGTTGTCTGGATAGCGCTAACTGAAGGCATTCAGGTTTACTGAAGTTCTGTCAGTCTGTCATCTATTTTATACCAGGAAAGGATGAAGGAATATGAGTGTGTAATGCAGGGTGACATCTGCCATCCCACTGCAGAACCGTATAGGTAACTATTTCTGTGCCAACTATATTAATAAACATATGAAATCTATAAAGCAGATTACCTTGACTTTCACTAGTTTCAATAAGCATTACAAGCTGAGCTGTACAATATCTCCATGTCTTCCTCTACACATTGTTGGCTCGCTAGCTGTGAACGTGTTGTCAAGAGGTGGCCAATTTCCCCAGCCGGTGGCCATCCTCCCACTGCCGAATCCCCAGCAAGGGGGGACCCAGCGAGTAAGGTTTGGGTAGGTCCTGGAGAAGCAGCGACCGGGGGCCAGCAGGCAGCAGACTCTGACCACCCTGGCTCCCACCACATTCCTCCACTCAGTCTTTCCGGAGGTGGGCAGGCAGGGGGTCCATGCCAGGGTTACACTGGGCCACTCTCCCTGCTGCAAACAGGAACCTCCAGCAATGCTAAACAAATCAGGCTGCCAAGGTTTTTTTTTTTTTTTTTTTTTTTTTGTTCCTAACTTTCCCATAAAAAGATTCAGGTAAATGTAGCATGACGAGCCAATTTAAGCCAATTTCAAAGTTATTTGAGTAATTGGTTATTAAGATAACACTCTCAAATTTCAATTCAGCAATTATCTTCTTAAAGATACAGAATGTAAGTATAGGAGGAAAAGCGTATGCATTAAAGCTACAGAGGCCCTTTTAAAAAAAAGAAATAAAATGTGTAGGCATTTGAAAAAAACATATAACTTCTAATCTCATTGAACTGAGACATCTTCTAACATGTGCAACCCTTCTATGTTGAAAGCAAGTGTTTCTAAATTTTGGAAACAGAGTTGACTATTATTAGTGCTCATAAAGATTAAGAGACTAAGTGAAGACCCTCCTTTTAATATATGTAAGCTCCTTACCCATAACTTAAGAACCACAAGGGGACAGAACATTGTCTTCCCACAAGGCTGCACTGCAGACTGATGCAGAGTGTGATGATGGAAATAATGGCTTTGGCAGAAGTACTTGGTTTGGAGCCAATTTCTCCATCCTAATGAATGGTGGAATTACCACAGAAAAGCTTTACAGTTAAAAAAAAAAAAAAAAAAAAAAAAGAGTAAGGATAAAAAAAAGAAAAAGAAAGAGAAAAAATAAAAAGAAAGAAAAAAAATGTGCAGCTTATTCCCAGTTAATCAACCCCGTAGGATGGATGGCCATGACCAATTATTATTCCCAGATACTACTGGTTAATCACAAAGCGCATAGTTAAAAGGACTTGTGTTAGCTACTTGGCTGCTGAAAGCAATAGTGTAGAATCTGCAAATGTTCACCAGAAGATTAAGGTTATGCAAATGCTGGAAAGTTTCCTACGCTAGCAAAGTTGCCTTTCAGGAAGGTGAAGTGGCTTTTTTTTTTATTTTCAGAACGGCACTAGATGCAGTTTAGGGAAATGTTATTGAACGCAGGGTGCTGCACATCTTCACGCCGGCTCAGCTCCGGGTCCTGCTCGCTGTACGATGTCCTCGGCTACTGCTCAAGGCAGATATTCTCCTGGAGAAAGGGTAATATTAACCGAGTACATCAACTCAGCGCATCCTTTGGCTGCGGCCAACAGCCTTCAGCTTTCTCGCCTTGCATTACAATTGTGTCTATAAACCAGAGGAGGCAACGATGCACAACCAAGGTCTTCAGCTTTTTCTGCCTTCTCACTTGAGACCCAGGTAACAGGGGACATCAGAGAAAAAGTGAAAGGAGCAGATCCTGTCGGAGCAGGGTGGGAGATTTTTTTTCAGGTTCGTGCACTCGAGCACAGACCAGCTAAATGCAAAGGACCAAACCAGACAGAACAGGAAGAATATGAAGCTGGGGCTGATTTGCTCCTGATGAAAATTAACATACTTCCACTGGAAATTTCCGTGGAGTTAAGCCAACTGTCTGCAGCTCGGAATCTGGCCCTTTTGTGTTCAGATCAGTCATAATAATTAAAGATATATTAAGACAGCAGAGAGTGCAGTGTAATCAGGACTGGGAAAAATACTTCAGAGTTATTTTAGCTTTAGTCTTTCTGTTTATTTTTTGCGACTGAGATTGTTCAAATAATATGTCCCCAGGGGACGGAGTAAAAATATAGATTCTAATTTGAATATAGATAAACACTGGATTATATATCACAAAATATGCTGGCGTAGCATGTGCAGTACATGCGACGTGTTAACACCAAGTATGACGTAACCACAGCACCAAGCCAACATGCTTTTATCGTGCTAATGTATTTTTTACCTCCAAACATTAATATTTTTATATCTATATATATGTACTGCTACAATGCCATATTCTCAGGTTTTACAGTTTCGCTGCATTTTTCTGGCATAGATTACAATGGAGGAAAAACGCCAACTGGAACATGTCGAAAAACAAGATCATAAGGTTTCACTCAAGTTGCTTAAATTATTATGTAGGAGGTATATTATCGACCTTTTAATAAAAACCTTTACAGTCTCCATGGAAACATTTTTACATTGACATATAAAAACATAAATGGAAAAAAAATGTTGTAAAAAAATGAATCTGGTCTCCCGTTCATAAATTAGAGGCTGCCTTTACTGGTGCCTTATCTTCCCTCCGTTATGCAAATGCAACTGCTCAATGGTGATTCATTAGTTGAGCATCTTACTGTAACCCTCGTAGTAAGCTGAGGTAGTCAAGAGGTTTAATCCTAAAATAGCACTTGCTGTTTCTGCAACGCAGCTTCCTACCTACTTTTAAACCAGGACAGCACATCGGTGCGTTTGGGCTCAGGTTAAATGTGCAACACTGGAGCAACATTGGGAAGTACCGACTCATAAAAATCAAAGTTCACAAGAAAGTGCTTTTTTTAGTTAAAATAAGAGACTCTCATCTGGGCTGGACTGAATTTCCAGCAGTTTTCAGTCTTCACAGCAGAGGAAAATCCTATGTTAGCCTCAGCCTCGTGTCCCGAAGCAGGAGCAAGTTTGGGAAGGGGTCGAGGAATCTCACAGCACATCATTTGAGATAAGGATCAGTCTCTCTTGATTTGAATTCCAGAGCTCTCAGCTGTGGTCTGCTGACATCTCGTCAGCATCGGTGACATTTACCAGCGATATACCATTTATATCACTCTCAACTCCAGAGGCCAGATGACAAGATGCAAAGACATTAGAATTCTGATCATAATACAAAGAGAGAAGTTTGTGGTGTTGAGAGAGGAGTGCAATAAAAAGAGCACAGAGATTGTTTTCCAAGATGCATGAACACTTTCTCAGTTTAAGCACAGCACTAAATGTGCTTTTATTTACAGATAATTCTCTGGCATGTTTCTCTTTTACTCTAATCTCAATTCCCTCTTTAATCAATGCGGAATTGGGCCAGCCATTTGCAGGAGCATTCTTTACACGGATACACATGAAGTGGCTTTTAGAGGAGCCTGACGAAATAAAATTGTCAATGTTTGCTTAAAAAAAAAAAAGTAGTTCCAAAAGAAGCTCTGGTCAAATATTAGCTAATGATGCATTTATCCATCTCATATACTAGAGCAAAGAACAAAAAAAAATCTCACTGTGAATCATTTCGCTTTCTACCAATTCACAAGTTAAAAAAATCAAAAGGATGATTAGCATATAGATTTTAAAAAGTTATGTGAAGTGTCTTTACAGACAGGTAAAATGACATTTTCTGAATGCATCAGATCATACAGAGGAATCACACAAGTTAAAGTTCCTCACAAAGTCCAGTGAAATTATTGAATACCTTCGCTCACTTGTCAGCAACATCAGGGAGGGTTCAGGATGAAGCTAAATAGATGATAAATTTTAAATATAATTTAATATCAAACCAAACAGCTGTTGTCCCATACACAACATAAGTAAGATAAATATATACACACAATATATATATAAACACATACACTTTAGTTATCCAAACACATTTTTAATAGCTTTTTTTGCAGTTCCTATCTAATACAGTTGAAGTTATGATTTTCAGTGATTTCTGTTGCTGAATCAAACTTGAAGGGAACATACTAGATTTTCATACCTGGATAGCTTTTGTGGTGCCTTGAGCTTTGTGTTAATAACCAACATTGCAAAGGAAACTGATTTTTGCAAAGTGCTCAGCACCAACTGTCTAAATACCAGAATCTCCCGAAAGTATCTCAAATTCTTCTTGGCCAGGCTTGCCAGAGGAAATGGGTAAAGGGAGTAAGTCACGCTAAAGTGATTGCTGAAATGAATGCAGAAAAGTGTTGAAAATGTGGAGAGTGCATTGTCCAGTACTACTCAGGGGAAAAAAAAAAAAAAAAAGCTGTTATTCAAACCTGGAAAGATCAGAGGAATACATATACATATATATATATAAAAAAAAATATGAGAAAATGTTTGTAAGTGCACACACAGAGAGGCAGCAGCATAGAGCTCCTTTGCAGCATGTCCAAAACTTGCCTTCGGGCTCCAACCTCCAGCCGACACTGCAGAGCAGCACTTGAGAGCTCAGTTATAATCTCTCTCTCAGATAAAATATCAAATAATTTCATCAGTTGTATTTGTAGTTACTGTTAGTTAGAAAGATGCTATTGCATGTTTGGAAAAGGCATGGGCATTAGCTGACTCCTGTGCTCAGGATTTAATTCACGAATGCCTACATTTTCCACAGTCTTTAATAAATATAACTGAAACTCGTAAGGACATTTTTGCATGTGTAAGTGGAGAGCCCTTTATTCACTTGAAGGACTGAACTACCATATAATGAGACTCCCATCTGGCAAAAGACATTGAATTTTAGAAAGTTTGGTTTAGAAAGAAAGTGTGTGCATTCTGGCTGCTTTAATTAGCTGTGTTTTTGTGGTTGTCCACTTATCTAAATTTTACCTTGTTATGTGTGTGTCGTCTGCTAAACACTACCCAAAATATGGTTCAAACTTTCATCTGGGAAATGATTAAAGATCAGTCTTGCTGTTCCCACTCACGGGGGATGACAGCCTTATTCTTCTCCCCGCAGAGTTGGATGTCTCAGGTAATGCCGGGTGACCACCCAGCATGGCAAGTCCTGCTGCCCTTCACAGCTATCGTATTTCTCCCAGTTGCATTTCCCCTTTCCCTTTCCTCTTCTACGCCCGGGAGCAAAGTGGAAAATATTCTTCCTGCAAAACTGGCCAAGAAGTCAGAGGCCACAGCAGAGGGGCTTTGCTGGCACCGTGCAGGCATCTATTTTGTCTTCTCAACAGGGACAGAGCCACAGCCCCAGGTCCCTCCCACAGGGTTTTGTGGCCATTCGAGCCAAATATCCCCCCAGTAGCTCTTGCAGGAGTCACACCTCACCTCCCTTGTTCTTCAGTCTCATTATTCCCAGCACAGACCATGGTTTGTATCCATCGATTGGCCCCTAGCTATGATCTTAATGTGTGGTTGTGGGGCCAACAAAAATGTGCCAACATTTTTGGCAAATCTTCCTGCAGTGTTTGCGCAGATCTCTGCAGGTCATTAACCTTACATCGCCGGCGATACGAGGCTGGGCACTGCGAGTGTATTTGCATGGTCTCCAAGGCTCAGCCCTTGTCAATCCAAGCATCCAGTGCCAGCACAGCAGCAGCCGAATGAAGAATCCTCTTGCCCGTCCTCCTGGATGGAGCACTAACATGGCACTGTGATTGCAACAAAGAAAAAAAGGAAAGCAGAAGCGAAAAAAAAACCAAGGAAAATTGCCAAGGAAAACTGCTGTGAACTCCAGCCCCCACAGCACATTTGACAAGACCGGCCACCAAGGCTCCAGAGCTTCATGAGACTCCTGCCTTCCTGCTCATCATCTTCTCCTTCCCATGACAGTACCTTCACTGTAAATCCACTTCCTACCCTGCCAGTCTTGTCTGGAGATGGTTTCAGAGCTGGAGAGGAACACCCCAAAGCAAGTCAAACATCCTGTTTTTTCTAATAACAGCCTGCACTTTTTCCCCTCACATTTTGCCTTCAGACACAAGGATGCACCCATTAGAGTGTCTACACCTAAATACCAGTAATCTAGTAATTTCTCCCATAAACTCAACATGCATCTAGCAAAGCTTTACTCTTCATATTGGTAACTCTGAGAAACATAACATGGCTTATGGGATGAGTCCCTTGATACTTTTATATACTTTTTTTTTTTTTTAAAAAGGTGGAATAATTCTTGAAAAACATGTCTAGAATTCATACAAGCACATGCAATATTAAAAAAAAAATGTTCGATTAGTTTTATGATGTGACTATGGGGCCAAGAGACACAAAAAAACATCCACCTGGTCTGTAACCATAGCAGGATCTAAAATGCCCTGAAAGGGAGATTTTGGCTCTGCTTCTGGGGTGCCACCACACCAGCTGAGCTACCTTCTTCCTTCTTTCCCTACAAAATCCCAGATGGGAAGATGATTGTGCAGAAGAGTTGATTGATAAAAACTATTTATAAACCAAGATGCGACTGGGTGCTGCCGGGGACAGCTATAGTTTTTGAATATTAATATGGGACAGCTGCCTCCTAATCTCTCACTTTGAGGGATATTCCGTCAGCTGGCCAAGACCCATTTTCCCAGTTAGGCTCTAGCTGGTTGACTCTCAGCTAGAGCCAATAACCAGTTCTCAACAGGTAATCAGCTGGTGGATTTGGGTTTAGGGTTTAGAGAAAGAGGGGAAAAAAACTTTGAACAAGATCTTTTAATTTTTTACAAATTCTTTTTCTAAATAGTCCAAGAGGTTTTGGTATCCCTGATATCAAGTCAGTGTAAGCTTCCATGCGTTTGAGGTATTCTATGAATTGTTGTGGTTGTAAATTCATGTCTCAGTGACAGTGTATTTGAACAAAATGTTAAAAAAAAAAAGGTAAGTAAAAAAAAAATAACAGCAGCAGTAAAATTTTACATTAATGCTGAACGGTTAATCTGATCACCACCAGCATCTCAGCCCTTTCTGACCACTAATGCAAGAAATTTAAAGTTGTTATACTGTTGTGGGAAGCTGACAGGCACATGCAAGTCCGTCAATGTGATCTCAGTGCTCAGTTGTCTGTTTATCAGTCATCTCCAACTTTATTTTACACCTTCTTCTGACACTGAATCTGATAGTATAAACCCTGTGTGTATTATTAAACATACCTTAGTTCCAAAAGTATCTGCTATATCAGGTTGTACCAGATCTGAATTTCCCTGTGAAGGAACAATATTATCTTTATCCCACTTTACCCCAGCTTGGAAGCAGTTTTTATCCTGAGCAACGAGCCCGATGTTCACCAGTCCTAAAGTCACAGGACTGCATATTTCTCTGCGTGTGTATGTGTTTGCGTCTGCGATTTCCCAATATTCCTGGCTACTGCAGCCAGAGCCATTGAACTGCTCAGCGCTGCATGTAATAAAACACTGAAGGCATCTGGGTTTTTTTGGACACATGTCTTGGCATGAAGCTGTGCTTGAAGTGTTGGATTCTCTTCGCACGGTTTGGAGACCAGCGTGTTTCCAGTGGAGCTGGAAACCTGTAACCACTCATATCCTCTGCTGGGTATTTTGTTATAGTTTAGTGCTGTTTGGGTTTGTTTTCAAGTTGAAAAAAAGAAATTTAAGGGGGAAACCTAAGAAAGAACAGATGCTAATACTGGAATATTAGAGCTCAGGGTTATTATCACAGTTTGGGGAGCTATCTAACAGGCCTTTTTAGACAAAATCTGGCTTGAAAGTGGCATGAAAGCAAGTGCATTAAGTATTGTAAAACCAGTTTCCCCTCTCCCCACTCCTCTGACTTGTGAAATGGTGTTTCTCTGCTATCTCAAATGGCTTGCAGTCAGGCTCCCTATCTCCAGCTCCCAAAGCACTGCAGCCCAGGGCTGCCTGGGCTGCCTTCAGCAGAAAAATATTAGCACTTGGCCACCTGTCCATTCAGGAGATGTTTTACATTTCAGTGTTTCAAGCGTCTACGTTTATTGTGCATTTTCCATTCTTCAGGGAAGCAGGAAAATCCAGGAGACATTATTGCTGTAGAAATATAAAATACAGATATAGATAACCAGAACACAGTTTAGCTTTATTTGGCATCTAAAGCAGGCAAGAACCTTGCACCATTTTGCAGGTCCCCACTGGCTGTTAGTCTGAGTTAGTCCCAAAATGCTTTGGAGTGTTTTTTTGGGGTTATTCCCATGGAAGCGAGATGCCCTCCTGCTCCTTGGCTCTCTGGGAGATGCTGCTCAAGCTGCAGGTGGGGAAGGCCGTGGGACAACTGAGATTTCTTCAACACATACAGTCCCAGCTAAACCTGCTGTACAGCGGTTCCGAATTTCCAGAGCTGGAACAAGAGGGCAAGGAAAAAATCCCGAAGGTGGCCCTCTAGTATATCAGCATCTGATTGCAATTTCTGGTGGCAATTTCTTCCTTTTTTTTATACAATTTGCCATCTATATAGTTAACCAAAGACATGCAGATGACTAGAAGGAAACGCCAATTTTTTTTTTTACTTCTGTTGAAATGACTTTCACCCTTCTGCTGTTGTATTCTCTGTTACATTTAATTTGTTTTGGTTTAGCACATTTTAGCTGAGCAAACAATTTGTATGTTATGACTTCAGCCCATTTTAGAATTGTTAAGGAATTACTTTTTTTCTTTTTCACAGTTTTTTTCTAACCTGTCTGTATTCAGCTCACATGCCGGGTTGTATTTAAACAGAAGATCAACTGATAATTGCAACACCATTGCTGGCGTCGCTCTAGTGATGAGGCTGCCAGCATTTCCAGGTTGAATTTTGGCATGCGACGTTGCAGCCGGGAAGCCAATTTTATTAAAATGAGTAGAGGGGAAAAATCTGCTTGGACTCTTTTGCTTGATAAGAATATAAAAAGACGAAAATTTAAAAGAATAAATTAATGGTGAAAATACAGTCCCTGACCTGCAGGTATTTTGGTGATGTCTGCCACTGAGCTGAGGTGCCCAGGACAATATCTGCAACTGGGATTACCCTTCACCAGAGCCACATTGTCCCAGATGAGGGTATTGACCATGCATTAATTACAACCTAGGGCATCAGGGATGTGCCCAACAAGTGTCTGGAGCCGAGTGCCCATTGCCCCAGCTGAGTCCGGGCCCAGGCACCTCCGAGCAGTCCCACAATGAAACCAGCACAGCTGAAAAAAGATCCCCAGTTCACCCCAGAAAATCCATATTTCTCAGTAAAAACACAGCCATCTACACTTGGTATTGTTTGAGGGCCCATTTCCTACCACCTCCTCTTGAAAATGTAAAACTACACACCAGTGGAATACAGATGAATATCTGCACTCATATAATTTTATACTTAAGCCTATGGGATAGTGATAATTGCAGTTTTAGAATGGGATCAAAAAGCACAGATCTACAGAGACTCTTTGAAGTCAATATCTATTTATTATAATTACACAACATTTTCCATCAGACCTGAAAGCATTATTCAGGCATTAATAAATTAAAGTTCTCAATAGAAAGACAAGCTTCTCCTGCCACTATTTATACCCATTTTATGGATAGGAAAACTGAGAAACAAAGATTTTAGGTGAGTTGCCTCTGTGTTCAAGCAGCACCTGGACATGGCTGGTCTGTAGTGGGTGCGGTTGACCACAGGCTTTCAAATAACAGCACATTTAGCTCATCAGAGTCGTCAGATTCTCTCGACTTCCCCTGTATTCTCACACCTGGGACTTTCCTGGTTGGAATGCCAAAGGTGGAACATTTCGGGATCCAATGAAACTGCTTAGTTAATAAAACCTACCACACTTTATATTTAATATTGCCTTTATCCAACAGTTGCACTCATTCAATGTCTCTGAGCTGTACAGAAACTCTTATTCCACACTTTCCACCTATGAGTAGAAGACAGAAGTGAAAACAGGAATTGTACAGCATGGTTTAGGGAATTTAAGGCCAAATTCGGAGAGCTGGGAGCCAAAGCCCTATTGCCCACTCCTGTCCTTTAATTCCTGGGTTACAGCTTGTCCCTGATGGGTGAGGAAGATGTGAAGTAGAGGACAGCCACCAAACAGAAATCTGAAACAATTTGGGCAATCTTTTTAACAAGGCGTAAAAGTTGGCTTTGTGGTTATTGCAAGCACAATTTAACAATGAAATATTGCAGTGTTTCCACGGAACGGAAGTAAACATGGGTCTGAATGGAGTGGTGCTGAGCCATAAAAAGTGCATTATTCAAAAGAACTCCTCTGGCAGGAAGAATAGCTTGGTACAGTATTTTCTGGAGAACTTTGTGCTTCAGCAGTGGTGTTCCATGAGAGCATGCTCAGCACCTAGCAAGAGTATAGGACAGCAGAGCTGTGGTGGATGTGCTCCTGGCCATGCTCAGGCTCCAGAGCAGCATGGACCTGCTCTTGGCCAGCCTGGCCACAAAGTCAGGGTGCAACTGCTGGGGCCAACCTTTCGTGGTACATCCTGGTGCTTGGGAAATCCATCTTGGCTCTCCCGGCTGGTCTTTTTCTGATCTTAAACTAGAGGAAAGCAAGCAATGTTTGCCTTGGGTTGGCAGAGGGCAGTGTCTCTCCTCGCATGCTCATCGGGCACCTCCGTGGCAGGAGAGGCTTCCTGCTAACACCGGGAGTGACACAGAGCAATAGGGTCCTGCTCGCCTTGGTTTTGCTCCTGAACCACAAAAGCCTGCATGCCCTCTGAGACAGAGACCCTTAGGAAAGGCGACCACCAACTTTCTCTGCTGTGATTTTCCCTTTTTCATTATGTTTGACATTTTTGAGAATGAGCTTTGTTACAGACTATTAGCCTATGGCAGTAGGCTGGGGAGATAAGACTTCATCAAGCTATAAATCACACCAAAGTGTGTGAAAATCTGAAATTCTGAGGTTGCACGGGCAGCTCTGGTTGGGTTCGCCTGAGCGTTGTTGTTCCGATTGCAATATTTCAAGTGACTCGCAGTACAAGCCAACGTTGCAGCTTGCAGGGAAATGAGTTTGGTGCCTTGTGTCTGAATAGCAACACTATTAAAGTTTTGTACTTAGCACAGTTACTGACTTTGTGGGATCACTGTAGCAAGTTTTAAATGATGCATGAAATGAAGAATTCCTGCCCATCCTAAGGAGAGATAATGCAGATAATAGACTGCCTTGCAATCACAGCTGTGCAGTGTTTTTTTGTTCTGCTCACAGCAATGCCCTCCAAGCCCCAAAGTAACAGTATATACAATACATTCACAGGGTGGGTTTTTTCCTCATTGGGTTTATACTAACTATTCTCCCTCTCCCCACTCATACATGCTTTCAAGGCAGGCAGAGTGTATGACTATAGGGACACAGATGCCCAGAGCCCATTGCCCAGCCCCAGACTCCTAAGGATACTTGTGCTCCTCTCTGCCATGGAGGTGCTGCAATAATTTCAGAGATCCTGCCCAGATGTCATTTCATCTTGGATTTTAAACCATCATAGCAGACAATTGCAAATGTTCCCAAGCAGGGAGCAGCCCTGACTTATTGCACCACGTGCTGTTATGGTGCAGGACACTCAAAACAACAAGGAATGGGGCCAGGAGGTAGTATTTTGGCCAGTAGACCTCCTTGCATCTGCCTCTGGAGCCCCCAATGTAAGAAGGATCTAGAGGAGGCCACGGAGATACTGCGAGGACTGGAGCCCCTCTGCTGTGAGGACAGGCTGAGAGAGTTCGGGGGGGTTCAGCCTGGAGAATAGAAGGCTCCGGGGAGACCTTAGAGCCCCTTCCAGTCCCTAAAGGGGCTCCAGGAAAGCTGGGGAGGGACTCTTGATGAGGGAGGGGAGTCATAGGACAAGAGGGAATGGTTTTAACCTGAAAGAGGGGAGATTGAGATGAGATCTGGGGAAGAAATTCTTTGCTGTGAGGGTGGTGAGAGCCTGGCCCAGGTTGCCCAGAGAAGCTGTGGCTGCCCCATCCCTGGAGGGGTTCAAGGCCAGGTTGGAGGGGGCTTGGAGTAACCTGGTCTGGTGGGAGGTGTCCCTGCCCAGGGCAGGGGGGTGGCACTAGATAAACCATTTTATGATTCTATGATTCTGTGATTCTACCCCTGTCTCCAAAGATTTGTGCAATCATTCACGACCCAATGGTTCAAACCCATGAAACAAAATCCAGATACGATA
>NC_133590.1:15691510-15736510 GCF_964106895.1 Numenius arquata
GACGTGGGGTGCACTGGGAGCATCCCTCACTCCGCTGTACCCCCAAGGAAACCACGCTGGGCTCTGAGCTTTTCTCCTGTACAAACAAAGATGATATCATGCTTGACTGTGATACAAAATGCTCTTGCCTCTAGCAAATACCCTTCTCACGGTGAAACTGGGGCTGAGTAGCACCAACGCTCTGGGAGAAGCTGGCCAAAGGGGTTGCAATGATGCTGAGATGGTTCCTCCGGTGACCATGGAGAAGGAGGGAAGCAGCATGGCCTCACCAAAAACCTGCTGCTTCCCCAAGGCTGGAGAAAGCTGGGAAGGCTCCTGGCAGAGTGCGTTGATCGAGAAGCCAAGAGCTGGTCTGGGTTCATGGGAACACTTCGGTATCTTGCCCTTCACCACCTCTGTGCGCTTCTGGAACATCACGGGAATCAGCTCACAATTTCCTTCATGCAAATCGTATGAAATTTTCTGTAAGGCACACATTAGAAAGGAGTAAGTCTGATTATATATATATATATATATATATAATATATATATATATTATATATTTGAGTCACCATCCCTGGATGTGTTCAAGAGACGTTTAGATGTGGTGTTGGGGGATATGATATAGGGGAGAACTTTGTAGAGTAGGGTAGATGGTTGGACTCGATGATCCCAAGGGTCTCTTCCAACCTGGATGATTCTATGATTCTATAAGCCTTCAGAAACACGACAGCTATGCAGATAAGGGCATGCAAATGTACATGTGTTTTTATTCTACACAAATTGATCATTAGCCAATGCATTAAATAGGAATCTACCAGGCTGAACCTGATTTCAGAGAGGACAAATAGGCATATTTGTAATTGATGTTAGAGTATTACCAGAGTCTTCCCATGCCTCAGAAAAGAACAAAAACCAGGACAGAAATGAATCTTCCAGCTGGCTCACCATGTTCATCTTGGACCATGCTAATATGTTATGCACCACCTTCCATATAACTGAAAAAAATATATCTTACATTATACCATCGAATATGTCCTCAATAACATATTTAAAATGAGCATCCTCATTACATATCAAGCTGGTCTTCGCGAGAACAAGCTGCTGGTTTCACGAGGCATTTTCGATGGAAATGAGCTCCGAAGAAGGAAGCTGTGGGAGTCTGTCAAGCACGCAGTAAACTCAGGTTTGAAGCGTGGCATTTCCTGATGCAGATCCTTAATTACAACAACAGAATAGATAGTGTGGAGGAGGAACTTTTACAGCGTATTAAAGAACGGAGTGATATGTGGTACAGCTGTCTGGATTTCCTTGGAAATATGAAGCAGTATCATTTATTAATTATGCTGAGGTAACTGGGAAGAAATTTAAATATAGAAGAAGTACCTGAAACTAGTAATTGGCTGGAATGCTATCACCCCCACCCACCCCCCCTTACCCTGCTGCTGGAGAAATTACCAACAAAATATATTCCGCTTCATTTCCCATGACACTAAACACTTGGAATATGGTTCCACATCTTAATATTATTAAAAGATGAAGTGACATTATGAAAAAATCTTACGCAGATCTCCTCTCTTCGCGAGTAGGCAATTCTAGCTACATTTCCTTAAATACGAAGGCTCTGTACTTTACCTCTTGAGCAATGTAGAGGACCTGCTGCACAAAGCTGGCCTCGAAATCATTCCTCCCCTCAAGCTTTTGTTCCATGATTGACTAGTCAAAATAAGGAATCAGTAGGTATCACTGGTTTTCAGCCTATATGATGAAGTCCTGGACTTCAGTTTTATGCAAAGATTTATGAAAATAAATCAAAACTGTGTAAATCTGATCTGGAATCACATAATAATGAACAATGTGGGAATAACACTTGATTAAGTCTGGTGGTCACCTGCAAAAGGCAAGCATGTACAGGACGCAAATGTTCCAGGGTAGCCGTCCTCGTATATAGGGAAAGCAAGGAGAAATAGGGCAACTCCTCTCCTAAAACCTCACCTAGCAATACCCAAATACCCTGCCTGGTGCTACACTGAGAGGTGCCTCCATCAGTCTGCCTCTTATAGAGAGCTGGATGAGCTCCCAGGCTGGGAATCAAGGGTGCAAATAGTTCTTCATTCATCACGTATTGCCCACTAAACTGATAAGGAAATTGCCACTGAGGAAGCAAAATAGTGATGAGGGAAATTGTATTGTTCTCCAGCAAAAATTGGTTTGATGGATCAAAGTTGGAAAGCAACTACCACTGCCAAGTTATGATTTTCATTTTAAATAGAAAATTTCAGTAATTAGTGCAACATATTTCTCTAGCTGTATATGTAACACCTACATTAATTAAAATAGATAGAATGTTTTGAGTCTTAAACATCTAGAATTTAGCAAAGTAAATTCCAGGTTAAATCTGTCACTCCAGTTTTATAATCCTGTAGGATGCAGATACTTGACAGATGTCTGAACATCCAAGATTACACACCCAGCCCTGCTCAAAAGGTCCAGTAAGGCTGGCCATCAGGTAGGGGGTGACTGGATAATTGGATAAATTACATGCTCTACCAGGAAAAAAATCACACTTTCTCCAAAGACTTATGAGAGAGATGTATTTATTTCTGTTTTACAAGGCAAAGCAATCAAGTTTATTGTGATGGCTACCTGACCCACTATTTTTTCTTGAAAACACAGAGAGGATGTCTGTAAAAAAATTCTTCAAGAAGAACCATGCCAGGCAGCATAGGAAACGTGCTGCAGAGCGGTTGTTAAAGATAAGTTCCTTAGAAGTTTGACTTGGCATTCTTCAATTACCAAGCTAATTATTCCTCTATTATTTAGGCAGTGAGCCAAAGGTTTCCTGGGTGCAGAAGAAGTTAATAGGGGAGATGAAGCAAGATTGTGAGGCCATGTCAGCATATGTTCATTAAAGCCCAATTTCTTCAGCATTAAACTTACTCACTGCTCCAACAATATACTACCATGTCTATGCATTTAATGATAAAAAATATGCAAGAACAATTATTTACAATATTTCCTGACCCAGTTTTTTTCAGTCTTTTGTTCAGAGCTGTATCTATTTAAAAAAAAAAAAAAATAGATGCATTCATTGGGAAATCTACAGAAAAGAACGCGATGTCTCCTGTTCATTGCTAGAAGGAAATTAAGGAGTTTCCAAAAGCTTGCCAGTAATCCCCACTGCTTTCTAGCATTCAGCACTGGATATATATAATTACATATGAAAAAATTACATTTGAAGAAAGTTATTTAAGTTGCAAAGCCAAGTACTTGAAAGTTAAGAAATGCCATTTTTACAATTGCCCGTGCAATCCTGATTCTTCCCGCTTATGTATCCAACTTCTAATATTAAAAGAGAGGCAATGGGAAAATATTACGTGGTTATGTAGTTAAAGATTGTATCGTAATGCATGTGCTCATGGGAGCAGAAATAAGGTTGCAGACATATGTAACCGTAAATCTGGCATTCCTTAACGTACAGATCTTGCCTATACAAACTAAATAACTTCCTTTTAACATAATTTTTATGTCATTTCCTGTTTTGTTTAGTTTCTAAGGAAATATATAAAGCAAAATAATCTTATGAATGGCTATCTAAAAATTTAATTTCTTCAGCCTAGGTCCTACTCTTTCTTTGTCTCTCAAATGTGCTCACCTTCTTTTCCTTACGAGAGATGGAAATCTCCACCCATGGAGGCACCCGGGCATGTTACGGGATGCTGGGGCAAGATGTAGTATTTTGGGTGATGCTGGACCCCATGATTTACTGACATCCTGCCAGGGTCAGAGTCACCCTCTTTGGCATCTTACCAAACCCCACCTGTGACCTGGAAGCCAGAGGAGGGAAACAGGACTTTTTAAAAAAGAGTTTATAGCTCAGTAAAACCAGAAAGACACTTTGTGGAACCTAGAAAAGGCACTTCTCTAGCCTGAAGGCTTTTTCCCTGCCAAAGTTTGGGAGTCTGCTGCAAACCATGCAGCTGCTGGAGCTTATTCCCCCCCCCCAAAAAAAAGCCCCCTCTGGTATGAAAGGCTGGGTGGGAAAATGGCTCCTGCTGAGACACCACGAGGGAATCATAGAATAGTTAGAGCTGGAAGGGACCTTAAAGACCATCCAGCGCCACCCCCTGCCCTGGGCAGGGACACCTCCCACCAGACCGGGTTACTCCAAGCCCCGTCCAACCTGGCCTTGAACCCCTCCAGGGATGGGGCAGCCACAGCTTCTCTGAGCAACCTGGGCCAGGGTCTCACCGCCCTCACAGCAAAGAATTCCTTCCCCAGATCTCATTTCAATCTCCCCTCTTTCAGGTTAAAACCATTCCCCCTTGTCGAATGACTCCCCTCCCTGATCAAGAGTCCCTCCCCAGCTTTCCCGGAGCCCCTTTAGGGACTGGAAGGGGCTCTAAGGTCTCCCCAGAGCCTTCTATTCTCCAGGCAGAACCCCCCGAACTCTCTCAGCCTGTCCTCACAGCAGAGGGGCTCCAGCCCTCCCAGCATCTCCGTGGCCTTCTCTGGCCCTGCTCCAACAGGTCCATGTACTTCTTGTGCTCAGATAACGTCTCTCCTGTGATTTTTTTTCAATCAGAGGAGCTTGCCATTGATGACAGAGAGAGAAGAGGCAATTTCCAAGACCAAGAGGTGCTCCGTGCTGCTGGCAGCAGCCCCCACAGGCACAGCCGCAGCCCAGCCCACACCTGGGAATGGCCGTGGGAATGGGATGGGGCATCAAAGGAGAGACAGAAGGAGAAAAATCTATTGTAGATATGAGAAATTAATCCAAATCCTTCCTGGAAAATCTGCTTATTTAATATGTTCATTTAAATTCATTTCACAGTCAAGGAAAATGAGTTTTTTTTTTTTTTTTTAAAAAAGTTTATTAATGCAAGTTGTGGGCAAAATAAATCTACTAGTTCCCTCCCTGCCCCAAAGTCAGTGCAGAGAGAACCTGAGCTGTATTCAACATTAAATGTAAAAATCTATATCTATTTGTTTTTAAAACAGGCTTAACTAAAGCAGGATTTCATGGATCACCAATAAACAACTTTTTTAAAAACTTCCCCATTAAAATTATGAAGACAAGAAAAAATAAAAATTAAAAAAAAAAAAAAAATGGTAGCCAAATCTCCAGTGTGTCTTACAGCATATTAGGAATATATCCAAGCACAAAGAATTTTTATTAACCTCTCACTGCTTCCAAACTCAGAAAAATTCCCCCAAATCAGGGTTCATAGTCCAACATCACATGCTGCCAAACATCTTCTCAATGCAACTGGGCGCCACAGACAGTCGCTGCTCTGCCTGCAGGGTAGTTGGAGGTAGGTCCATCACATATGGGAGCTATAAGGGGGATGCACACTGCCTTGCATTTTTTACTGCAGAGTGTGGTTATTTAGAGGCAAAGCCTTGGGTCCCATATCTCTGCTTAAATCTGCAGGGAGTTGTAATAAAGGATTTGGCCCTGAACTTTATTTGGCACGTCTGCTTGGAGGTAGCTGCTTTCCATGCAGTGCACTACTGAGAGAAACCATCCTCACCAGCCAGCCCAGAACATCTCCTGCCATCAGAAACCTTTTTCCTGAGCCATGAAGCGGCCTTTCCACACAATATTGGCAACCTGTCTTAAGTATTATTTCGTATGTTTTATTTCATTTGCTTTCCCACAGATCACCCTGCTCTAAACCACGGCTATGCAGAAGCTAACTGGTGCACCGGGCTGGTGGGACTCAGCATAGCAGAGACACTTGTTCCCAGCCACTGCAGCAGCCCTCGCTGCTGGGGTGGGATGCTAAAGGCTGAGGATCCTTGCTGGAGGATGTGGATCTTCTCAAGAGCTTTGAAATGCAAGCGTTCAGGAAGGTCACTGGAAGTGAATACAAGCATATCTGCAAACCAGAAGTCTAAAAGGGAAAAAAAAACTGCATCGTGTTAACTAAAAGCTGTTGTAGAAACCACAGAGCACATGCAAGCAATTAAATTATGTTTCACAAGAGCCTGATTCTTTACTCTGAGGGTGGTGAGGCACTGGAATAAGTTGCCCAGAGAAGCTGTGGCTGCCCCTTCAGGTTGGTCAGGGCTTTGAGCAACTGGGTCTGGTGGGAGGTGTCCCTGCCTGCGACAGGGGGTAGAACTGGATGATCTTTAAGGTCCCTTCCAACCTGAACCATTCAATGATTCTAATTTTTCAGGCACTAATCTCATCATGAAAATCAGGGGCCTCAACTTCCTCAGACCACGATGCGAAGGGGAGCCACAGCTGAGAAAAAACTTCTCCTGCAAACCCTACCAACACCTACTGCTCCACCTCCAAAACCTCCCAGCCTTGCAGATGTCAAGTGGCACCGCTGCCACAGTATCAGGGACACCTACTGGCTCCTAAAACACCTGCTCTGAAATATCTGCTCCCTGCAATTAAGTATTAGATGATGCTTCATTTATGAAAATTATATTTTAAGAGTGAATTAGGACTAACTTAATTATTATACTAAAATATGAAAATGATAGTATATTATTAGAAACATATTTTTTTTGTAAAACTGTGTTTGCAATCTAGCTAGGAAAAAAAAAGTTATGAAATAGACTTTTTATAGTAGGTGATAATTCTGAATAATTAGGATTAGGCACTGGGGATTTGCAACCCAAATAAAAATTACCTAATTAACCCTTATATTGGCCCTAACAGAGAAG
This sequence comes from Numenius arquata, assembly GCF_964106895.1. NCBI lineage: Eukaryota > Metazoa > Chordata > Aves > Charadriiformes > Scolopacidae > Numenius > Numenius arquata. Next base: position 15,698,174 of record NC_133590.1, read on the forward strand.
CCAAATAGTTCAGCAATAAAAAAAAAAAAAAAAGGGAAAGAAAAAAACCTCCATCCACACACATAAGTGAATATCTAGTAGTCTAAAACCAAAATGGGATTTAAAGACACCCCCTGGAAAATATTTAGAAACCTGACAAGAGCCACTCATAGAGCTGGGATTTGCATTTGCCATGATGTGCTCAATATGATCTAGAAATTTTACAATCACATCCCCAATTAGGAAATATGAAGTCATCTCAGGTCTTTTTTTCTCGACAGCCTCCTAATGCTGCTGTTACTGTTCCTAATTTCCTCTTAGAGTGATTACTAGTCTTGTTTGGGTTTTTCTGGTTTGTAGTTTTTTGTTGGTTTATTAATTTTTTTGCCTTTTTTTTTTTTCTGGTCTAGATTTTCTCAAATATCCCATAGCACATCCAGGAACTGATGTCTCTGTGGGAGTAAGACCTGGCAGCCCCTTGGCCAACACCCCAGCCAGGAGGGACACCCAACAGCAGAGACTGAAGCCTCCTCGGCTCCTCTGGAAGTCCAGCCCTGGGCATTGCTCCTCAGAGCTGCGTTGGATTCATGACCAAGAGTCAAGACAACCATTTCTTCCTGCAAAAGTCCTCTGAAAGAAACCTTGGGCAGCAGCACATGATAATGGGGGGAGGAAAAAAGGAGGTTCTCATGACCATAAGCAGGAACGCATTGCTGGAATAGAAAAAAATTTTCTTCCTCAGTCAAGGACAAGGGTAGATACTATCGAGTCACACAAACAGTAACAGTGCTGGAAAGGACCTCCAGTTCATTTCTCTGCCCAAGGTGGAATATTCAATACATAAATCCAAGGTAAGAATGCTCTGCTCCAGTTCCATATGCTTTAAAGCTTCTTGTATTTTCATTTCATAGACATACTTGGCAAACTGCAGAAACATGAGCTAGCACTCGAGCTGAAACAAGAACTGGCCAAGCTTCAACATTGCTAGGATTTGAGATGCATGTGAAATCAAGTCAGATCCCTTTAGATACAATCATATTCTATGAATTAAGAAAACACAGAGGCATCTGTCCAGCTTTTCATGACAACAGGTGAAACATGCCAAACAGGTCCCAGGTTGCTACAAAAACGTGGCACCAGCCTCACTCAATATGTGCAAATTCTCCTCTCCCGTTGCATGTGGAAGGATATACACCATTTCCTAAATTACCAGTACGAGAACATCTTGATGCTATTGACAATTTAAGTGAATTCTGTGCGATCACTGGATACTGAATGATGCTGGTGTAAATGAAATTAAGCTATATGTATGAAGAGCTTCATCAGCCTAATATTTAGCCAATGGTAATTACCACTTTTATTAAGAAGTAATAGAAACATTGATGAGTGTTTATAGACAGATGCAATGTATGTGAACACTGATACAGTCAGGACCGAAAGAAAATGTAAGATTTTCAATACCCTTTAGGCGTTCTTCTCATTCAAGTAACCATGAACAGCACTGTTTACATAAGTTCTGATATACAGTGTTTTAGCTCAGAAAAAATATATAGTACAATTTACTTGGTGAAAACTTGCTGCCTTACCTGCCAGACCTCCCACCTGTGAGTGCTCTTCCTCCAAGGCTCCCTCCAACAGCTGTTTTGGGCAAGTCAACAAGATGCCCCAAATCCCTTGAGGTGCCCCCATAGCTCCCACCACTCACCCAGGGACACCCTTGAGCAGAACCACCCTGCGGTATCACCCAGTCCCACCAAGGGATCACTGCTGGGCTTGCTAACTGCAGACCACACTCTGCCTCCCAGAAAAATGGGGATTTTGCTCAAGGTTTATAGATTCAATCAAACCTCCTCAAATAATTCCCCTGGAAGAACTCTATATACATGAGGCTGAAGCCTTAATTTTTTTAAGTTTGCTTTTCCCCTGCTGTACAGATTAAATACATAATTTGATTTCATCTCATTCAATTTTAAAATTATTAATTTTATAAAAAAAAAAAAAACACACGAGTGATCCCAGCCCAGACCAGCTGGACAGGTACATCTCAATTGCAAAGCAGAACTCCATCACTGGATTTTCCCTCCCTCCATGCACACAGGCACCAAGAACACAGAGTTTTGTACCCCAAATATTGTCCCCAACAGAAAGGGCAATTCTGCAAAACCCAGGTCCCCAAGTGCCCAACAAGAATTGCAGGGCTCCGTTTTCCTCTGCTGGCAAGTTGCCTCCTGCAACACAGGCTGGATTTCCTTCCTTTAAAATCTGGAAGCAATATAAATGGGAGATAACTTGCAATCCTTAATGCTTTCCATCCTCTTTGCAAAAATCTTTTTATAATGCTCAAATAGTTGGCTTCCAGTGATGATATTATAATGATCCTGGGGAGTAGTGAGAAACTGAGAGTAAATTCAAGTCAAATACATTTTAGAAAATTAATACAATATCACAGACCCTATATTGAATAATTTTCATTACAGGATATAATTCTCTTACTGGGGAAGAGCAATAACATGGTGATTGTTGATGTTGCCAGTGCTCTTTTGTATTTTTTTTTAAAATCTGCAATACTTAGGCATTAAATTGTGCCGTTATAGTTGCTCGGCAACCATAACTTCTGCATACGCACCTCCCATGGTTTTGTAGCAACAACAATCTTACGATAACAAGGGCATGGGTATCTTTTTTGCAGTCAAGATTCTTCTTGATATGTAAATTTATGCAACATTTTATGTATTATGTATGGAAAAAATTAAAATAATTATTTCATTTGAGTAATTAGCTTTAAGTGTTGATTTCAGTTTTAGAATTGCAGGAATGGACCTGCTGAAAACTTGATACCAATAAACAGAGGGAATCCACTGGCATATAGTAAAATAATTATATTCGCTTTGGAACACCTGCTATTTACATATTTCAAATGCGAGATACAAACAGGGGTGGGGAGAGCATTCAGGGTTTGTGTGATTTTGAGTTTTGGAGAGGAAAAGTAAATGGCTATTTAAGGGCGGGGAAAAAAAAAGAAAAATGAACTCAAAGTAAATTAAGTAACTTCAGTACCTGCAGAACAGGCTAAAGTCAAGTTACTCTTCTGAAGTAAAAGTAATTTTCCTGAGAGCATCTCCAGGACTCGGTGCAGGAGACCACTTCAATATAAGATTTTCTGATGCGTTCAGATTGCTAAGCCTTCACATCCTCCTTCTCCTCTTTCTCTATGGAAATCAGTGGCAGCAGCCTGATGACTTCAGTGGAAAGGGCATGGAGAGCAAAAATCTGAAGTACTTGTAGGCTAGCTCTCATGTCTCATAAGGGCAAAACATCCTGCATCAAATTAAAGCAAGATAAACTATTTGCTTGAAAAAGCATTTTTCATTACTTCCATTTTTTTTGTGGTTTTTTTTTTGTCTTCAGAATGGTCCCATAGTCACAATACATTTATTTTTATTCTTGTCCCCTGTACAAAGAGAATAAAAAACTAAATACAGAATTTATTAGACCATCCTGCAAGAACATCTATGGACCAAAATTATTCTCGTCTTAATTGTTTTAATTAAGGAAAAAGCAAGATTATTTACATTTCCCTTTCAATTACCAGAGGGGAACAAATAATTTGATATTGCATACTGAATTTGGATGAATCCATTATCGGGCAGCACTTCTGAGTTATTTTAATCATTTAATGTACAATACAGGTTTATTTCCTTTCAACTTGAATAAACTTCAGCTTTTCACACAAACACCAACATTCAGCGTTATTTTCTCCTTTGACATCAGTTTCTCATTTAAGCCAGATTTCTCCACCATAAACACAATCTCGTTCTTCTCTCTTGGTATCCAGGATACAAGTGGCAAATTCACATGGCACGGCACAAGAGGGAACTGCTATGTAGATGGAAGAGGTAATTTTCCCTGGTTCATCCTTGCCCAATCAGGGTGTCCTCCAACTTCTGGAAAGCCTTGTAAGTACCAGAACACCATGGCTCTTTATTAATATAAATACTCTAAGGGGAGCCTTCTGCTTTGCAGAGGCTGTTGTTGAGTGCTAGCACCATCCATGCTGCTCTGCCTGCATCCGTATCAAACTGTACTGTTCCAAGAATTGTGCTTTTCTACTGCCCTGGGGCCACCACAAAAATTTACCTGCCAACCAGCACGACTGTGAATACAGAAATAAATGCACCTGCCCTGTACTCTTCTGAGCCATGACTTTTTCGAGAAATAGAAAGGAAGCCCCGGCCAACGCAGCCTCCTGATCCTCCACCAGGATGTTCCTTTCCTTCTTTCCCAGTCACCTGTAAGAAACGCTACCTCGTGCAGCCCTCACTGCATCCCAGAGCCAAAAAGTGTTTAAAAAAGTGTTTTTAACCCAGATGTGGCATCAGAAGTGGTGGCGTAGAGAAGCTGCCACATCACTGCAACACACTAAACATTTCCCCAAGGACGTTATGGTCCAGGCTCCAAATATAATTAGGAGAAATTTCAAACACTGCTTTAGATTACGTATACAGTAACATGCAGTACTGACATAACTATAGAGAATATTTCTTAAAGTCTTTAATCATCAAGTCATATTTTGTCTTCTTTACTTATAGGTCATTGCTTTGACAGAATAAATTATGATTAGCCTCTTAGTTTAAATGTAAAATTTAGCAGAACTATAGTGTTGCTGGTCTCTGTGTTCTTTCTTTCAGTATTTCTCTTTCATTAAAACTGCCTTTGAAATCTTTTACCCTCTACTATATCTGAAGCCCAGTGAGGACACTCTAATTTCTGAAACCCTGCCTGTGCTAAAGGAAAATGCAGAGGCTTAGGCTCCCGCATCGTTTGGGTTTTTTGCGCGCCCCCCCCCTTTTTTTTTTTTTTTTAGGATACTGAGATCACAGTACTTCTGGTATACAACAGGCAGGGAGAAGAACCAGAATGTAGGATGTGCTGGGAGATATTTTTCAATGGAAACTATGCATTTTCTTACAGCACAGATCTTTCTCTAATATGCAAGGAACAAGGCCAAATAAAAATAACCATTTTTGTTAAGGCATATCTCTTTCCAATCCCAAAAATTTTTTATATGCCATATATGTATGTGCATATACAAAATATTTACCCTGAATAGATACAACCTATGAAATTCAACAGGCTCAAGCCTTTTGAACATCATAAGCTTTGCTGGCCAGGCTCATGCATTTGTGTATAATTTTCACCGCCTCTGGAAATCTTTTTTCTCCTCAATTCTCTTTGCTGCTCAGAAGCATTTGCAAAGTGCACAACTGCTGCATGCACATCCCAAATCACGCTGTGCCCCAAATCAACTGTGCAAGCACTCAGATCGTTCAAAGTGCATGTGAGAGACACCCCAAATTCCTGCCTGGGACACCAGGACCCAAAAAACACTCACTGAAGTTGGGACAGCGCTTGGCTCATGCTACTGCATTAAACTCCATCCAAGCTACCACGGATAAGCACTTTCTCACAGTGTTTTCACAAGACCCTGAGTGCACATTAAGAGGCACAGTACATTAGTTAAAAGTGACACCAGCAGCAAAGCGGGGGAAAAAAAAAATAAAAAGGAGGAAAAACCAGAAAGAAATCACAACTGACCAAAATATCACATTGCTGGAAACAGTTTCATCTACTCCTGCAGTTCTACTTTGAGCAACACAATGCCAGCAACAAGAAGGGTCATAATCAAAAGGGCTACACTTGCCAAAGCAATATTTCACTGGGCTGAAACATCTTATTACACAGCCAGCGAGATTGTTTAAGTGCTGAACATTTTGTAAGTTAAATCTCTACAAATGTGACTGCAACATGCAAAGAGTAGCTTAACCATAATGGTCAGCAACTGCCATCCCACGTCTTATAGAAAGCTCAAATTGCATCAACATTTTTATGAAAATGTGAATTTGAAGTCTTCTGGAGAGGGTGAGGTTATAATGCTGTTGGACCAATACTATAAAACATGAAAGATTTCATCCTGCTGCAATAATTCTGCTGCTCTGTTGGGTTTCCTTAAAAATGTGCATCTGCATTGCAAAGTTTAGAGAAGCTCATGATTCTTCTTGATGTATTCCCCCAAAATCAGAGGATTTCCTTTGGACAATGGCTGATTTTCAGCTGGGAAACCTAAAAAGGCTGCTGCTTTTAAGCAAGGGCCTATGTGATCCTTCGCTTGGCAGGATGGTGGAGCATCCAGGGGAAATCTGTGTCATAAATTAGAGAGATCCATGGAAACTGTGAAACGCAATCCTAAATCCCCGACTCCACAGAACCTCAGGGGCAGAGCAGCATCGTAGCAGGGGAAAACTGGCCTGAGGTATATAAAGTTGCAGATCTACAGTTCCCACACACCTCCCCTTTCACACCTCCTGCCTGTCTCCAAATCTCCATCCCAGAAATGCCCTCCCCAAGCAGGATTTCCAGTAAACACAGGGTGTGCAGCCCTTGGGGGTCTAAGCCATTAATTCTGACCTCCCCGTGCCATAAAGCTGCAGTAGATCCCGTAAAGCCCTTTAGGAAGTTCGGTGTCTAATTCCCTTTATCCAAGACCATTGCATGGAAGAAAAAAAAAAAAAAAAAAAAAAAGAAAAAAAAAAAGCAATTAGGGACTGTAAACTCCCTCTTAAAAGTTTTGTATAAGATTCCTAAACCTGTTTTGAATGATCAGATGCTGTGGGAGGACTTATATCTTTTAGAGGTTCTCACAGTGTATTTTGAGATGCAGAGCAGCTAGAACATGGCTTACTGCTGTGCAGCATAGCATGAACCAGTGTGCAACAGAGTAGATCCAACTCCATGTAATTTTCAAAGTCCCTTTCACAGAAAAAAAATCTCATTAAGAAGAAGGGTGGAGAACTTTTCCTCGAAAAAAGGCCAGAGGATGAAATTTCCATTGTATGTTCCATAGCAATTTGTAAATAAATATACCTAGTAACTAGTAATTAACATTTTATTAGATAAATGACTCATGCTCGCTAAATTACCATGCATAAATATGCCATTAATATGCAGCAGAACTTATAGTTCAAAGCTATCAGCAATGTAAACATATGTTCACACACTCCATCTCAGTGTACTCATGTATCTACATTCAAGGGCTGCCATGCAAATATATCAGTGATTTAAGGGGCTTCAAACTATAAGGGAAAACCACATCTTTTGACTGAGCTCAGTCTGATGATGGGATGAATTTGCTCCAGCCCACAAGGCAGGTCCATTATTGTGGAGCTGTTTTGCTCCGTGCTGATTAGCAGTGGGCAGAAAGCCTTATTTTCTGACCATTACAGAATCACAGAATGAATCACAGAATGATTTGGGTTGGAAGGGACCTTAAAGATCACTCAGTTCCAACCCCCCTGCCCTGGGCAGGGACACCTCCTACCAGACCAGGTTGCTCCAAGCCCCGTCCAACCTGGCCTTGAACCCCTCCAGGGATGGGGCAGCCACAGCTTCTCTGGACAACCTGGGACAGTGTCTTACCACCCTCACAGCAAAGAATTTCTTCCTAACATCTAATTTAAATTTCCCCTCTTTCAGCTTAAAACCATTACCTACTGTCAAGCTATCTAGTGAGCGAAGAGGAACATACACAGATAGGAGCCTGCCTTCATCCCAGCCAGTGTACATTAATGCAAGCCCATTAATATCATGATACAATCACAATAAGCAGAACTGACCCCATCCTGTACAGGTGAAGTCACACCACAACACACATGCCCTGTGGAGAAAAATCTCCCTTCCTCCTCTCTATCCTCCTGCCCAGAGATAGAGGATAAATTAAATACTTACGATCTTCATTCGTACAAGAAAGTCTCCTATTACTACTTTGGCCCATTTTTCTACATCCTCATGTCCCCACATCTCCATAACACCAGAGAATTTGCCATCATTAATGATCCCAGCCATGCTGGGGTGGGGTGTGCTGCTCCCGTTTCCCAGGTTGAAGCAAAGCAAGATCAAGTACTTTGCCCATGACCACACAGGACAAAGTACCAGGGAGGGCAATTGCTTTAGCCTAAGGTCAGTCCTTCAGCCACGACACCGTGCCTTGCTCTGAACACCAATATGTGGTAAAGTATGACAGACTTCAGAAAGATTTAAAACCACATATGATTACCATTTGTTACCTAGAAATATAAGAAATTAATTTCCTTCATGTGCCTCTCCCCCTCTCTGTTAGAAATCTCTTTTCCAGGAAATAAACAACAGTGCTCAGTGTTTGGCTTTTATCCTGCTGTCAAGCTCTCCAAATACACGACTCACAGGAATTTCTATTAGTACATAAAATATGGCACATGTGAGAAAAGGTTAACCTGGACACCTTAAAATCCAGCCCTTGATTAATTCTCATTTTAGAACAGAAAAAAAACCATAGCAGGTAGTATGAGGGTGACCACCAGGCAGCAGAAAGCACCAGGGATCAGGAGGACATTAATACAGAACCTCCCTTGAAAGGAGTGTTTTTACCTACCTGCACTTTAGCAACTTTACTTTCTTCAGGAGCAAACTTGCATCTATTCAAACCAGATCTGTGCCCATCCAGGCTGAAAGGGCAGAGGAGAGAGCCAGGGAGCCTTAGTGATTTTTGGGATGGGTACCAGCCCAACAGCTCTCCTCTGAATCCCCACCAGGCAAGGGAGTCTTGATGCTCCCCTCTGCTTGCAGCCACCCTGAACTTCCCCCAAAGCAAACACCCACCTGGGCACACACGAGCAGCCAACCATGCCCAGCTGATACCACTCCTTATATCCCTTAAACACATTAATAGCTTGTTAGAGGTCAAAGAAATCATGACTCACCATTTTTTTCTCCTGGAAAGTCCTGTCTTCACCCCTCACCAGATAAACATAAGGGCATTGAGGAGACACTTGGCACTTTTCACTCTGCCTCTCATTTAAATACATAGTTCAACCAAAACTTATATTTTATTGTTTCCTTAGGCCATGATTAGCCTTCTCATCCACTATCACTAAGCATAGATTTTGGCTGACAGGGTATTTTGGCTACTAATTCACTGTCAGGCAGAGGACAAACATTGCCCCGAAGTTCAAAGCTGCCTCTGCCTCCTCTCCAGGTGCCTCTGGAGTGCATGGTATCGTTTATGAAATATTTTACAAAGCTACACAGAGCTACACAATGTCAGTATAAAAGTTTTTGGTTAAAATATCAGGCACACTGCATGATTCAATATCCATTCCCATTTACAGAGCACACCAGGAACTGCCTTTTGCTACTGCAAGTTCAGTATTGTTAGAGGGGCTGCACTGAAAAACAAACCTTAAAAATCTCTCAAGAGCTTGTTTTTCAGATATAGGGAGGAGAAAACCACACCTGAAGTTGTCTGTGCCCTTTTTCAGACTAAGCAGGAAATTTGGTAAATGTGTGCTATGTACAAACAACATACAATCCATGTATCTGGGTAGATGTTTTCCATAGCAATGTTCTGAGAAATTGCATTAAATCTCAGATATTATCCTCAGTTTTATAGAATCGCCCACAGAGACAGACACCAACAGCACTATTAAGTATCAAGAAAGTACCAGGCTTGTTACAGGAGCTTTATGAGAGCCAAGGATCAAATATTTTTTCACAGTTTTATGTGGATAGTTTCATGAAAATTGATCAGGTCTAAAAAGTCACAGTCCAAATGAAGCTAAGGTTAAAGATAATTTATACATGATATTCCTAATTTTATTCTGAGCCCTTTTATTACTATGTAGGCCTTTATGACTTTAAAGAAAATGTCAGTGGCAGCAAATGACATTGTACTGAATAATCTAGTTATGAGGGAAAAGACATTTAAAACTATTCCATATCAGCTTTGCTCTGTTCTGCTGAACTTACAGTTTTATCCCACACAGCTGGGCAAAACTCCTCTCTGTATTTTTAAATCCTCTTCACGGTTGCTTTACGAACCAATGTCTATTCTTCTTCTCTTTTTAATTCTTTTGAAATTTTGTGATTTTCTCTTTTTTTTTTCAAAGTAATTTGAGGGAATTCAGTTATGACCTCACATGCGCAGGGGCTTATTGCCATGTGTGTTGCTGTCTCAGTTATCCAGCCGAGCCCTGGGTGTTTAGGACACGGGAAAATTTACTCAGTCCCTGCTGTTTGTGCTGCTTTACCTGTCCTTGAGAGCAGCTACTCTATTCAGATCCACTCCACAGCAGGGACATCAATCGGAGACACATTTCTGCAGCTCTTTAAGTAGACAGCCAACATATTTCCTTAAATTGCTGCCTGTACGACATTGGGAACGGGGATGGGTTTGAAGGGCATCTTCTGCCCTTCCTCATCCCTTCCTCATCCCTTCCTCATCCCTTCCTCATCCCTTCCTCAAAGAGCATCCCTTTTCTCACTTTGTAGGATTTGCAAAAGATTATGGATATTTACAGTGTTGTTATAGACTGTGGTTTGATTGTCTTTGGGACTGACATCTGTCTCACGCCACCAATGAGCATGGTTTTTTTCCAACCAGAAAAAATGGCAGCGATGCAGAGTGATGCATCAGGCAGGCTGTTGACGCCTCTCTGAAGCCACCATTAGATACATGGAACATGTCCAGAGAGGCATCTTTTCCCAAGGAGGTCCTGGGGCTTCCTGGAGGAGTGTCCAGATCAGAGCCCTGTCCCTGCTGCTCTCCAGGACAAGGTCTCCTCATGGTGGGACAACCTGCCATGAGATCAAAGACTTGCCCATCGAATGATGGCCAGACGTGCTCCCAAACACTACGGACATTTAAATTACTGACAGGAACTAAAAGTATCTAAAATCCACCAGAAGGATTCTTTGAATATTTAGGGACCTTGATGCAAACTGTTCCTTGAAGCATTTTGTCTTTGTCGTAACAGAAGGATGGACACATAGCTCTGGCATAAGTACAGTTCTGAAATTGTTATAAATGAAGTTTATACATGAATATCAGTCATTATGTGTATATACTGGAAGGAAACTGTGTTAATAAATGAAAATAAAGAGTATTTTCGTATAACTTGTTGGGATTGTATTTCAATTGCTGTAAAAAAAATGGTGTTAAGCAGCTTGCTTTTTTTTTTATGTGTGATTTTTTGCAGAAGAAAAGAAATTAGAATTCTTATCATTAACAGTCTTTCCAAATTCTGCCGCTGTCTGAATCAACACTACCCCTGGTTTTCCAGATGCTTGTTTGAAAGGCAACTGTTATTGCATGTCATAATTGTGTTCATAGCTGAGTAAACACCTTCACAGGTGCAAAAAGATCCAAAGGCTGCAAGAGTTGTAAGGCTGAAAAAGCAGAAATTTTATAGCTATGTCACGAACAAAGAAGATGTAGAAATGAAATACAATATTTTCCTCTGTCTTAAGTGTAACACTTGATTAGCTGGAAAAGCAGCTAGAGTCTCATGTCCCTGCACAAAATTTAATCGAAAATGTAGTATTGTTTGAAAAGTGATTAGGTAAGAATGTCATTGATTTCTAAAGCAAAACTGCTCACTGAGTATTTCAGAGCTATAGACTCCTTTTTCTTGATACTTTTTATATTTTAACTATTTTTCAGTTGACAAATTCAGCTATCAAGGTATAATAAAAGCAGAAATTGTAAAGACAGGTGGTTTTTCTAAGTGCAAAGCCCATTCTTGGCTGCAGGATTTGGCTCTTCCTGCTTTATATGAGTGCATCAATCTTTCCTCATCACTATCTTCCATTAATATTTCTTTTAATCAAAAATCAGTCCCATGAAGCAAACTTCTCTTGGGTCAACCAACCACCCCATTCTGAGGCAGCTTATCCGAGAAAGCAATGAATAACAGACCTGAGACATGTGGTGACATGTCTAACATCATAGAAAACAATAGCAATTTAAAGTACCATCTCCTGTCCACGTTAATACCCCACAGAGGAAGTTGTTATGGTTGTATTTCCTGGATCTCAAACTGCTGTGTCCCTTTCAAAGGGCTGGAGAATCAAATCTTGGTTATTCTTGCAAAAATTATGATGTCTCTGGCTGGTGAGCCCGCGTGAGCAGGTTGGAAGATGCTGTTAACAACCCAGAAACAGAGGACCTACACATCTGACAAATTAAAATGTAATTGAATATGTATACATGGCAAACTATGAACATTTTTCATAAATTTTTGTAAATAAATAATTCATCTTCTGAATGTGCATCTTTGCAAAAAGTCCTTTCCCAGTTACTATAATTAGTGATATTCTTAGTTACTGTCTAAATAAATGTAAACAAATATTAACCTCCTCATTATTCTGCAGTTATTTCATCCAAGTGTTGTTCAGATGAATAAATGTTTAGTAAATCTTGCTCCACAATATTGAAGAAATTATCAGATCCCCCTTTACCTGAACAGGATCTTTTAATACGATTTTTAATGAGGCAGAAGATATCACAGAAACCCTGGAAAGGTCCTGTAGAGATGTTATTGATCTTTGGAGTTAGATCACCTTAATGATTATCTTTCATAGCAGCTGGAATATTTTGTTCCTTGTCTAGTAGAGAGACACATCTGAAGGTTAAATACAGTGGGATGCAACAAACTTTTGGCAAAATTTTATAAATCCATCACATGGAGGAGGAAGCGAGGATTATTACTCATTTCCTTTGCTGCAGAATTCCCCCAAATTCCTTTTTTTCCCCTGTTGATGAAATATCAGGGAGCACAGACCCAGGGGTGGAGGCTACAAATTGGGGCAAAAATCAAGTCAGTTTGTGCAGCAGAAGCTGGAGCAAATGTGACTGCATGTTTTCATCCACATGCAAGGCTGCGGCACTTTGATAGGTAATAAAAGTCCTGCAGACTTTCAAATTTGTGGTTGTACCCTGGGTTTCTTAGTTTTAGAAGCATGGTATCCTTTGCTAAAGTGGCGCATCAAGGACATTTTCCTTTATCACGCCAAAGCCTTCAGGTGCCTTGGCAGCACCCAGGGCACGCCGAGCCCCGGCTGCTGACTGCTGGCTGAACATCCTCACAAACATCTGGTTTGATCTTTTTTTTTTTTTTTTTGGAGCTGGACTTCATTGAAATAATTTTATCAATTCTTCCTTGGGATCCTTGAGGGTATGTTGCAGAGAAATCAGCATGTACTGATTTCATAATGATGTTCCATATTTTAATTCTGAAAAACAGCGCGTGCCATGCCGCAGATTAAGGGGAACACTGCCAGTGGTTTTATAGCTAAAGCCTAACCTTCCTTGACCTTTTTTTTTCTTTTTTTTTTTTAATGTCTCCCACTATTGACAAGGCCTTTAATTTGTGATCCAAGGCTGCACCTCTTCTCTAGATTAAGCTGCGATACTGCATTAGGCAGCAGTACCCGCCAGCCGGGGAGTAAAGATGCTGGGGGCAGCTCGCACCTTCTTCCCTGAGCATCCTGGCATGGAAGGCATGTGGTGGAAAATCGGCAAATTAGAATTCATGGGACAGATAAATTTATTGGGAAGAAGACCCAAAATGTGTGGAGCTGGAGCATTTGAAAGAAGATGAATATACTGGAGTGGGAAGGGGCTGGCACTCTGCTCCTGCTCCTGCTGTCACGGGACACAGGGTGCCCCGAGCATCCTTCCCGCATCACCCCACAGCTTCTGCATGATCCCAGTGCGGGGCATGCAGCCCTGCGGGACAGCTCTCATCCATCCCGGGGGCCAGATCTCCAATCCCCCACCAGGCACCGGCTGCAAACGCAATTTAACAGATTTTGGTTTTCCTCCTAGACCGGGATGAAGGTTCCCCAGGGTGCTCCCAAGAGGCAGGAGATGGTCCTTGCTGCCTTGAGCCCCAGAGCAGCCATAACCCAGGATCACGGGGATGCTGGACAACGGGGACCAAGTGTTCCGTGGTCTGCATGGCCACCAGTAAGAAGGGGACCAGGAGCGGGGCTGGGGACACGTCATGGCATCTCTGTGCCGCTCAAGGATGCTGCGACAGTGGAGCATCCCTCCAGTGGCCCTTTAAGCCAGATTGAAAGATGCTCTGCATTGCCAGGCTGACAAAAAAGCGGCATTAGCCGAGCTGTGAAACCGGCTCTGTGTGTTTAATGTCTCTCAATGGCTGGGGTGGGATAGCACGGCAGAAACTGAAAGTCAAGCAGCTGAATCCTTGTGCACTGCTTTGAAAAATTAGGGGCATTTATAATGTCTAATATGTTGCAAGCCAGGATGATTTAACAGATGGTTTAAAAAGAAAATCAGCATGTCAGGCAAGGCCCATTGTGTAGCTCTCTGTAGATTTCTATAGAATGTGAGAGTGATAAAAAATGTTTTTCTTCTCTATTTCAATACTGAAAGATGTTAAAACTTGAAACCTTGGGGGAAATTGCTTAATTACCCTCGTGGTGTCAGTGGTCCAGAGCACTGGGAAATTTCAATTCCCTGCAGAAAGGGGTCAAATAGGGAACAACCAGGACACTTTTTAAACTCTTGTTAATGCCTCATAACCTTTAATGAATAATTTTCAGTATCACGGCCAAGCTAACCTCATACAAAAGACAGTAATATTTACCTCTTCACAGCTTCTCCTTAATTCTGTGCACAAAGAGGAAAAATATAAACAACATCTTTGCTTCCATGCAGACAGAATGCATGAGAGCAAATTTGGAATTTAAAATACCTGTTCTTCTGTAATACATTGATTTATAATTTCTGTACAATTTTAAATTTAGGGTGCAAAACCAAGTTAACTTTTCTTATACAAGTACAGTAAACAGGGATTTCCCCATACCCTGCATTCAACAATTACACTGTATTTTTTATTTTAGAAAGAAAAGTTAATATTTAAAGTTGCCCTTTAATACTCATTTGGAAACACTGATTGAATAATAAGCCAAGCAGCTCAGTGTATCACATCTCTATTAAATTCTCTTGCCTTTTTTAAGATTAAAAAAAAACTTTTTTCTTCCTCTAAATGCAAATCTTTCTGTGTAACACTGTGCCTAATCTACTACAACTAATTAATCTGTTTGAGCTGATGAAATGTTACCTCTGCATTTTTTGTTCCTTGTATACAATTATTGTAACAGTGGTGAATAAATCAATATTCCCAATCCAACTGTAAAAAACAATCAAGAAAAGCAGTGCTTCTCAGGGAAAAAACACCAAATAATATTTATTAACTCTGTCTCAATCCACAGCAGAGCCTAATACCATTCAAGCATTTTCTGCAAGTGTAATAAGCAAACTCAAATACATGATGAAAGTGGCACATGCCAATAATTTCACCATTTTACACTGCAGAGTAATTGAAGGATTTAATGAGAAACAAACCAATAAAAATAAATAGACCATGCGAGAGGAGGAGAAACTGATCTAAAATGGAAGTTGCTCCATTGTGAGTTTTAGGGGTTTTTTTGCATGGTTTGACCAGGAAAAAAATGGTGTTGGGACAATTGGCTGTTTATTTCTACTCATTTTACATTTTGCAATTTGATTTCAAAAGAGGAAAATACCACTTGTTTTATCTTGATTCTATTCCGCATCAATATGCTATCCTTTCACTGCCACTTCCGACAGATCTGTTATTTTCCTGCTGAATGAGATGATGAATAGTATCTTTCTGGCTGAAGTTAGAAACTGTTTCTGTTGTATTGGTATTTATAAATAACTCTGAGCAGCCTAGCCTTTTAAATAATGGCACGGAGTCCTTCTGCTTTTAGAAATGTCTATAAATCACGGTCTTCATGAAGGGAATTCTGATTACAAACAAACTCCTTTGTCTCAGCAGTGCCCCTAAATTTTGGCCGTGTACAAACGTCTCACTGAAGGATGCCACCGGTGCCTGAGTCGGTACAGAGCAGGGACCATACAGGCTTGGGCAGAAAGAACATTACGGCTTTACATCTTTTTGATGTACGTTTTAGGTAACCCCAGAGTTGGATCAAGCTTTCAATCGGTCTGACCTAGCAAAATCTCACAAATTGACTTTTTTTTTTTTTTCAAAAAAAAAAAAAAAGGACTTGGGCTGAAGGATTTTGACCTCTACTTCAGCCACCCCAAAGCTGGTGCCATGGTGCTGAAGATGAGGGTGGCAGAACTGTCACAACTCCTCACGAGAGGGATTTTGGTAGGGCAGGAGATCAGAGATGTTTCCAACCAAGTCTGGGGTAACACCTGGTGAGGAGGAGCTCAGATCCAAAAATAATACCCCAAAAACCATTGAGGGATGAAGGCAAACATGGAAATGGTTAGCAAAGGCCAACGAGAGACTTGTCACTTGCTGGCTCCACTTGAAATATAGATATTTAAAATCTAAGTTCATTTTTGAAGAAAGCTGGATTCCTGAGAAATGTGGCCCAGAATGGGCTCCTCTCTTGCTAAGCACATGAGACAGGCAAAGACGAGCCTGCTAAACCCGTATATTCAGAGCAATCATTCTAAATATTGAGCACTGTACACCTGGTAAAAGAAACAATAAAACATAATCTCATCTCTAAAGGGGATTATTTTCAGCTGCGTTGTTTTGATGTTTTTCCTTGTATGCACAGTTGAAAACACTGACTTGTAATAAGTTATTGCTTTGTGCGGTGCTCTGGGAAAGAGGGAGAGGGCAGGTTCAAAGACCAAGTGCGGAGAGGTCTCTCCCTGGACAACTGAGGTCCAATCTCAGTGTACAGGTCAGCGACCCTTTTATAAAATCTTTGAAATGTTTTCTTGAAGAGTATTGACTGACCAAAGCCTTTTATTTCATATCAAGTTCAAATGTAATGTCTTTATGAGCATAATGCACAAATCAATGAATCGGGACATTCAGATTATTTAGATAGAGCTGAGAGCGTGCAGCATGCACCAAGGTATCTTTAAAACCATTCATAGCCTTCAGATAATATTGTATTCCACTATGTTGTTTTCCAGACAGGCATTTTTCAAAATGGGGTCCACTAACAAAATATTTTCTCTCATTTTACTTGTCAAGATAACAAGTTTTGCCTAGACAATGCGAAAAGGAATTGCTGGTTTAGCTCCCTTGGCAAGCTGGGGGTTAGAAGAATTTTAAATCCCATATTCCATTGTCTTCACACCAGCAAACATTATTATTATTACTGGAGGACATGGACTCTTCTATATGCTGTTCTTATACATACCAAAAAAATTATTCTTGGCCCATAAATCTTACAGTGCCCGGTTTTGCAGCAAATTTAGTCTGTATTCCAAGTAGAGTTCAGCCTATGCTACTTTCCATAGAAGCACCAGTGAATAGGAATTTCATTTTTCTGGGTTTCTCTTCTACATGAAGGACACCATGCCTTGTCTCACCCATGACAACAGTCTCCCATCACAGAGCCAAACCACCTAACATCCTACAAACTCTCTGTGCGGATGCTGTGTTGGTCCCCAAGCCCCATCACTCCAGACTGAACTTCTTTTGCCTGTTGCCCATTTTCCTGCCCTCCTGCCCATGGCTGCCCACGTCCCCACACAGCACGAGGTGCCCACGGGCTCTGCAGCTGCTGCAAGGGCCAGAGGCAAAGTTCCTCCCCAAGACTCACTGACTTTGTACATTCAGGGCAAAACAAAACTGTTTAGAGAAGATGGATTATAGAATAAGAAGTTATTACAGTACAGCACAAGGTCAGATGTACTTTCAGTGCCAACAATTTATAAAGGTCTCACATTTTTGGCAGGAACACCTTACTAATGAAATACAAACCATCATGTTATGAACTTTAATGTTTTTGCAATGTTTTAATGGACCTTACTCAGAGACCAGGCTGACTATATGTTCATGGGCTTGCTTCTTGTGCTAAGTGTTTATTTTTCACTGTCCCAATGGGGGGAAAAAAAAGAACTGAAATTGCTCTTGTGTCAAATTCATGGATGCATAAACGCGTGAGACAGAAGAATTGAGTATTATTCTCACTCCCGTCATGAGTTCTGGCAGTGAGAGGGTGGCACAGAGAGCCAGACTGCAGGTTTCAAACCGTGACACACCTTGGACCTGGACTTTTCAATTCTGGCATCCTCAGCTTTTCCTCTTTTTCCAGCCAGTTTCCAAGGATGCCTGGCTGGAGAACAGCCAGTCCCACTGTGAACTTCAGCCCTTCCACTGCTAAAAGGGAAATTACTTTCTGTGGTGCAAACCCATCCTCCTTGGGAAAACTTGTCCTGGGAACCAGGGGAGCAGGGGCAGCACCATCCTAAGCAAGGCGGGAGCAGTGGTTCCCATAAGCATATTCCTTCTTTCTTTGGTGGACAAAAAATGCATACATTTGTATATGCAAACTAGGAATATTTCCCGTACCAGTGACTGGGTTTTTGCCATAGGTGCTGCCACTGTCGCTCTAGATATGAAATTTCCAAGTGCAAAACCCTGGCCAAGGGTCCACTGGTTCCCAGGAGAGTTAATAACAGTGCTTGTCCCCAGTCCAACATCACTGGCAAACTTTTAGGTATGCTAAAACATACCCTTACTATGCTCATTAGAATCAGAGAATCATAGAACGGTTTAGGTTTGAAGGGGTCTTAAAGATCATCACCCCCAAGTCCTTCTGCTGAGGGCTGTTCTCAATCCATTCTCTGCCCAGCCTGCATCTGTTTATCCATCAATGGGTAATGGATATCCAATGGATAGATATTTATCCATCAAAGACATCAGCAGAAAAGTCAAAGTAGCAAACAAAAGCTGTCAAAATCTTGAGCAGATTCTGGTAGAACTGGTGCACTTCATTGCCATTTCAGAACCCTAACCACAACAAGTATTGGTAAGGGCTTGACTCACCCCACCACTAATTAAACAAGTCACTTCCAAAGAGCTGGGAGAGATGCCTTTGAGCAGAGCAGCTCCTCCAGGGCTCCTCCAAAAGAAGGGTGAGGTTTCAGGCAGAAGCTGGCTGGCAGATGCCAAAGCAACGTCTACCCCAGCTCACCTGTTGCCATCTGCATGGGACATGGCACAGAACCACACAGACCCTGCTCAAGCACCCACTAATACTGCCCACACCCTGGCAGGACCCAAAAGTCCCTAATCAGAGTTCAAAAAGGAGTTTCTGGAGATCTACCAGCAAAATCCAGAGCAATCCCCTCTTCCTTCCCCATCTCTGGCCCCCAGGCATCTCTGCTCGTGGATGCCAGGGTTGGGGCTGCCGGTTGTGGCTCCAAATTTCCAAAACCTTTTGATTTCCAAAACCAGAGGTGATTGGCAGAGTGCTACAGGAATATTACATGTTTGTTATCCTACAGTCTGCCCCATGATCAGCTTGCCAGTTTATATTTTTGTTACACAAGGTGTATTTTTATTGTGAGTCTCCCACAGAAAATTTATGGAGTCTTCAGGTTGTCTGTATAAATAAATATAAAGAATATTAGCGCATCACACCATGGAAGTACACGCTGCGTTTTGGTCTGATGTTGCAGTGCTGCCTTTTGCTTGCTTGTTTTTTTTATCAATGGGAATTATACAGGTATTTTCCCTGCCTTAGCTGTCAGCCAATCCATGTAAATTCCTGCTGTTATGGGGAAAAAAAGAGATGTCCCTTCATTACCAATCAGAATTTCATTTCTGGCCTCGGCTGCATCCTCACATAAACCTTTCTGAGGAATGCCAGGACAAATAAGTGAGCTGCATCTCTCCAACACTCACTTTTCAGTCATACCGAGGAAGATTGGCGGGTATGTTGCGCGGTTCCAGTGTAATTAGTCT
Organism: Numenius arquata; assembly: GCF_964106895.1. Taxonomy (NCBI): domain Eukaryota; kingdom Metazoa; phylum Chordata; class Aves; order Charadriiformes; family Scolopacidae; genus Numenius; species Numenius arquata. The sequence continues at coordinate 15,717,766 of NC_133590.1, forward strand.
TTTTTAATGAAATGGACCCTGGATATATTCCACTGTGGAGCTTCAATAATAGAATTTAAGTGAAAGTAATTTCAAAGTGCAACAGTAGTTTACATATTAGTTATTGTATAAAGAAAAAAAAATGCTCTGCTGTTCTAGGTTAAATGCAATTAACATCCAGGCCTTCTGCAAGACTCCTGGGAGAGAATGATTGGTTTGGCAGGTTATTTCTCAGATTTTGATAAAAAAAAAAAAAAAAAAGAAAAAAAAGGAAACTCACATTATTTTGACTATATACTCTTGCTGAAAATATTATAGCACTCTCTAGATTCAAGACCTCAAAACAACTTCATAGAACACATATATAATTCCACAATTTTTACTAATTAACTCTTACTCAGAAGCACAATTATGACTTGAGCTACTGCCTCTATAATATTGCATATAAATACAATTTTGCAAGTCCAAATACATGTCAATTCCTCTCTATTTACTATTCACTGTGAGAGGGGAGGAAAGAGGTTTTTTGTTTGGTTTTGGAAAAAACACAGTATCCAGAACCCTGATGTGGGAACAAACACTGTCATAATTACAATAAAACACATCCATTACCTTTCATTATTTCATATAGCTCTATCCTATATCCAAAGAAAAATGTGGTGTTATGAGAAACACAGAAAGTAGAATTTTACACTTGTTGTAAGACTGTTCAAATGTACCAAGAAGGATTTTTTTTATTTTTTACTATTTTCTTTCTTTGTCTCTAGTAAGCACATTTTTAAAAAACACTTTTTTTTCTCATTCAAAAAGTTAAGTCTTTAACCCCAAATTGTTTCTAAAAACTTTACTTTTATGGCTATGTAGGAATAAAATCTAACTCTTGCAGAATCTATTAACTATTTTGATGGAGTCTTATTGCAAAGGACTTCACAAAAAGTTGTTCATTCTTACTTGCATGGAATGCTTAGATCAAATACCACTATTTTAGTGCTTCTAGAGGGAAAAAAAAAAAATAGATACAGTTAAGGCGAAACACAAAACTCTGGCTGATCTTTGTTGTTTTCGTTGCTTTTGGACACCTTCTGCAATGTAGATGGTCCTTCACAGGCCGTTAAAGACAACCTTTGGCTGGGTAAGCCCCTGAGATGGAGATCGTTGGTGATGGGAAACCAGACAAGGAAATTCTCACTCCGTGTCCCCCCATTCCTATATCCGTCCTTATGCACCAGCTCTTAGCCAATGAGACACAGTATTGGACCAGCCGGATTACTAATATCGCCCACAACAGCTATTCCTACACTGGAACCAGAGCATTTTACCTTTAGGAAATTGCAGCACGACTGTTTAAAACCTACTAAAGTTAATAGAAATATTCTCATTGCCTTCAGCAGGCTCTGGACTGGTCTATGGGATGCGTATTTTCACCTTGACCTTCAGTCACGTAAAAAATGTAGATTTCTAGCCAAAGTTAGTCATCTAAAACGTAAAGAGTAGATACCTTCACAGGACAATTAATTTCATCTTTAAAGAGGTGGCTAAAATATCCCTTTCCCCCCATCAACTACAGAAATATCTTGGATGTAAAGCCTAAAATAGGCACCCAATTCTTAGAAGGATGCAATAAATGAGACGGCTCCCATCCCTAGTGCACAGTGGGTGATAAAGTGAAAAAATGAATAAATGATAAAGTGAACTTTATCGGTCCAACAATGGAAGGCATAAACGCCGAAAGGGAGAAACATGGTGCATACAGACCCAGAAAATTCTCCAGAAAAGCCCAGATCAGAAACAGTGAATGCAGCACTTGTGTTTGGAGTAGTTTTAGTCACAGTCTAAGTTATTCAAGGACTCCAGCTTATTTTGCCTCTGTTTTTGCAGACCTCCTTTGTCCGTTGTCTTTACCTTTTAGTGCTTGGACACTGGGACAGAGGTAGCTGTGACCTGCACACTGGACGCCGCCACCGCAGACCCATTTCCCATGTTCTGCTGGTGCTCATCTGAGCTGGCCTCGTTCCCAACCTCTGTATGCCATCACACGTCTCAAGCCGCTGAGTTTCCTCAGGAAATACTATTTGAGGGCTTGTTTATTTTGCTGTTATGTGTATGTTTTGCTACAAGAAATTACGCTTAATTATGTTATAATATTTTCAGAACCATTAATGTTAATATTAATGCGTTGAAAATAATTTTTACTTAATTTTTACTGGGTGTTCTTGTATAATTGATAGGGAATTTGTTATTAAATCTTTTATTTGACTGATTACTTAATCATTCCCACATGGTTATTGAAGACAATCTTACATATAATTAATTTCACTAATAGAGACTCCCCATGTTTTCCTTCCTAGGCCAGTGTCTGCATGGTTATCATGTAATTTAAGGCTTTCCTGGGGCAGCTTTAAATTATGCACATATTTGTATTAATTATATATGGCCAGATTCTGCTACCTTGTATATAATGGCTAACACCCCTGTCTGTTAGTAGCTCCTCTGAAATCAATGGAGCTCCTCGCCACTGGATCAGTGTGACAAAGTGGTGGAAAAGGTAAGTCTGAAGAGAGAAAGAATTTAAGTTAACTGTTTTCATTCACCTGCCATTGATGGCCTCCCCGGGTATCTCCTGCCCTCTCCCTTTCATCACATCTAATCCAAACAGACGGGTTCATCACTGACACCATCATTTCGGGACCAGAAATATGACATTAGGGGAAGTGCCAAGGCATGGGGAGCAAGTGCTCTCCTCTACCACCTACGAAATGCAAAGATACAGGGCAGACAGTAAGTAACAAAGGACCAGGGGCCATGTGTGCAAATGTGATAGGGAACAAATTATGTTCAATGTCATGAGAAAGCACAGAGTTATCAATCAGGTGACATGCCAAATCCGTGACAAGATGCTAAGTAATGCACCTGATGCCAATTATTGACTCCCAATGATAAATTGTTTTTGCATATTGCATATTTCCCCCCCCAGACCGAAACACGGAGGTGGTTCAAACAGCTAACTACACCATTGCACGTGCGAGGGAGAATGGAAAGAGCGTGTGAGAGGCAGAGTGCCGAGGAATTAGCATGAGCAGCATCGCCTGGGCCAGCTGTAATTTGCATTCTGATGACAGCAGCAGCAAGCTCTGAGAAACCTCAGGCCTCCACCGAAGCCAGGAAACCACGACCAGCTCCAGGACGATGATGCTGCCCGGGGTTCCCTGGGGAGCTCCCCTGGGAGTCACAGGGAGTGCAGCGTGGGCTCATGCTGCCCCAGCTCCAACAAGGAGCAGAGCAGGGCCAGTGCCACCCCTGCCCATGCTTGACCCCATCCCTGGGAGCTGCCCGAGGTCAGGGCACCCTCTGCCAGGTGCCTTGGATGCCACTTTTCCATTTACACGCTTTACTCAGGCACATCTATCAAAACCAGACCCAGCGATGCTTGGATCTGTTATTTCTGTTTAAAGAGGTATCCAGTCTAGTTTAAAGCTTCTCTTCAATGAGACATGAAACTTGTTAATGTCCCTCTAATGGACTTGCTGAAATTCCTCCTCCTGAATGTCATTCTTGGTGCTCATGATACATGGCATGCTCTTAGGATCTGGCTCTGGTCAACTTGTCCCAGTGACTGAGCTCTTGCAGCCCAAACCCAACCCAGCCCAACAGGGCTGCAGAGCTGCAACCAGGATTGCCTTCTTTCCTCCTTCCCGAAGCTGCTTGTCAAACATAGAATCATAGAATGGTTTGGGTTGGAAGGGACATTAACGATCATCCAGTTCTAAACCCCCTGCCCTGGGCAGGGACACCTCCCACCAGACCAGGTTGCTCAAAGCCCCATCCAGCCTGGCCTTGAACCCCTCCAGGGATGAGGCAGCCACAGCTTCTCTGGGCGACCTGGGCCAGGCTCTCACCACCCTCACAGTAAAGAATTTCTACATCTAGACATGTCTAGGGTGGAGCAAAGCCCCAGCTCCTGAAGCCAACCCCTGCACGCCACATCTTGGGTCTGCTTTGGCAGATGTAAGTGGACACGGGCCATGATCTGAATCAGTGGAAACACTGACAGCTGCTGTGGAAATTCACTGAACTCAACAGGACAGGGCATGGCACTTAAGTTAAGCATGAACTCAACTCTTTGCAGCATCAATGCCAGAGCAAGAACTTTTTAAATCAATTTATTCCTGGGGAGCTGAGTAGAGCATGAGATGCATACAAAAGAGTGGCCATGATAAGTTCATTTAAAACGGAGGCTCTTCCTAGCTAGCATTTTAAGCTGCCCTCAAGCAATTCTCTGCCATGCAGCAGAATTTCTGAAAAAATGCTCTTATGAACCCAACCTTGCACAAAATTTCCCAAACAAGCAGGGACAGTGTTTGGTACTTGTGGAAGGATGAAATGCTTCAGTCTCCAGGGACTGAGAACTGAGAGGATGGTTAACTGCTAAATTTAAAAAAGGAAAACCATCATCAGCTGAAGACCTATCTGGTATTTTCAGTGTTTTGCTGTTTTGATTAATTTAAGGGATTCCGGTGAGTACGTGATTTTTGAAGCTGAAGTCTGTGAATGCCCATCTTGCAGCCCGTTACTTAAAATCTCAACCCTACCGAGGTAGCATCACACCCCATCCACCATGCCCACCATTAACATGGACAGTAACCACTATTTCTCCCCCCACACTATTTAAATTCTAAGACACCAACAAACTATAACTCACAGGGAATCATTTTAAATTATTATTATTCAATGGCTTGTAAACTGTATCTCATCATTAAACAGAATAATAAATAAAAATAATGACTAGCTTTCAAGCCAGCAATGTAAAGAACATTCTTTCCAGCCAAATATTTGGTTCATTTTACCAGGTTTTAATTAAAGCGAAATCCATCCTTTAATTGTTAGGTTTAGAAAATGGTATTTGGGGTTAGGAACCAGAGAAAATCCCTTATTCCATGTTGTCTCTGTTGCTATACAGACCGAGATATACGTTGATGAGGAAAAATCTAATAGCCCCACGGATACTTTGCAATACCAAAATCTAGCTCGGGGCTACACATCCCCAGGTGAGACCAAGAAATTTGTCAGGGCAGCTCTTCAGAGCATGGAGCCGGCACGGAGGAGGAAGGGCTTAAGGGCGGTGGGGTAGGCTGGGGGGACCAGCGTCCCCCAGCCCAGCCCTGCCTTGCCCATGGTCAGCCACATCATGTAATTCCATTAGGGTGCCAGATTCAAATGCAGAATTAGCTGTTGCCTACGCAGAATTATGTTAAACATGGCCCAGACTGAAAATCAATATTCTGCTTAAGTAACTGGCCCTCCAGTAATTTAATGAAGCTAAATTGCATTACACGGAGGTAAGGTGGTGGGGGACCATTTTGTCTCAAACCTTCCATTATACAGTGACTGTACAGCTGTATGCCTAAAGAGAAATTAAACACATACACTCATTTCTTCTTGAAGTTGAAACAGTGTTTTTTACACTGGATTACTTGTCTCCTTCCTTAATTTAAAACTACAGTAAATAATTTGCAGCCACATAATTAGGAAGGAGCCACAGTCTCATAATAAGAGGAAAAAATTGCTACCAGAGTATTAAAGGATTTTTTTTACTTCGCAAGAAAAAAATGAAAAAGGACATTAAATGTTAGATCTGTATTAAAAATGTAATTCTAAAGGGTTTAAATCTATGACATGTCTACACTGAATTAATTAAATTCATGATCTGATCAAGGACTGAAAAGCTACCTTGGAGCTATCTCTTAAAAATGCTATGTATGTACATGTCAAAATAGGAATTAAAAAAAAGCAGGCCTTTGATTTATTGGCAATTCATGCATGCGTTATTGTGCTTTCTTGCCTTGTAGTAGGAGAGAAGTCAAAGTTTTATAAAGCACCTGAAACCTTCACCGCTTGCCTCTTTATTAAAGGAACTTTCCCGCAGAAGACGACCGAAACTCTGAGCCATCTACTATGAATATGATCATGATGACATCCACGACGACTTAACTTGTGTTAAAGCTGATTGACAAGAACAAAGAGGGTACAATTACATTATGCAGTACTTGTACTGCACCCTCTTTTATTTATTATTCAGCTACAAAACTTCAACTGGAAGAAACACTTCAGAGTTTTGTGTCGAGGAGACAGAATTAAATTGACAATAATTCTGTGCCGTGCGGTATGAAGTTATGCTGATTAGAGATTACTTCCCCCTAAATCATTTGTCACATTGCCTTATATAAGGGTAAAACAGACTTCAACCATGTGTAGCTGCAGTGGTATCTTTGGGGAAATGCAGGCAGCAGAGTATGTATTGTTTAAAGGGAAAAGAAGTGATTTGCATGCTCAACCGTTATTTTTCTTGCCTGTCCGACTACTAGAATTTTCTTTCTGTACTTAAAAGGCAGTTAAACAAATGAAATTTATTTATGCCACATCTAAAGTGAAAACAGAGACGCTTAAAAGCACGTGTCTATTTAACACATTAGAGGGCATCCCCGGTCTGGAAAAGATGTGCCAATGCAAGCTGCAAGATGCAAAATTAGCAGGAAAAGTGAGGGCAGCAGCTCAGAAACATCAGGTCAGGCTGGTTCTGCCCAACAAGCCCCAGGCTCTTTATGCCACTGGTTTGGGAATGCTGATGTAAAACCACCAGTATGACCCCCCCGACCACAGCAGCGGGTGTCTGGATGTGTCGGGGTGCACTCCATTACTCGTCTCACGCTTTAATACCAGATGCCATTTTCAGACAGGAGAAGTGATCGAATCTGTTCATTGGGTGATTAAAATTAAATTCCACCCCTGTTGCTGGACGAAGATTTAGAGAGAACACACCGAAACCCCACAAACTAGACAAAGAGAGTCAAGGGGGACCCTCCTCTGCTTCCTCCCTGCGCTTATGACCTGAAGCAATACTGATATTTGAATATTCAGAAGATTAATTAATAGAGATCCAGCTCTGCCTTTCCCTAACTGGGGGGCACCCCATGCAATAGCTTTTCACGCCAAAGGAGACTCACGAGGCGACAGGTCCGAGGGCACCCACCAATGATGTCCCTCCCAGCCCTCCCTCAAGGATGGAGCTCTTGCCCCAGCACCAATATTTGAAATTATGACCAAACTGAGGGGTTTTATCCCCTCTCTCAGCTATTGTTCCCACAATGACATGGTCCTGCACCAGCTGAAGGTGGAAATGTAACACGCAGGAGCAGGAGTGTCTCCCTTGCCTCCTGGGAACTGGTCTGGATGGGCATCACTACCATCACTTTCACCAAAAGACACCGGCAGCGTCATCTAAGGCAATGAGGGAACGAGATGAAAAATTCAGCCCCTCTCTCTCTTACATGTTATCGATCGAAAGGGAAAAAACTTCCAGGAGGAATTATTTTTACACCCTTGAATACCAGCTAGCAGATCTATATTTTGTCTCTGCTTTGCTCAAAGGATCTTTTACTCCCCTATTTCTTTTGGAATGGCAATTCAATAATGTGTAACTGAACATTTATTAATTATACCCCAGTTTAAAGAACTATTTTGAGGTGAAGAACTGCTCTCAGAAATCCTGAAATGCTTTCTGTTTGATTTCCGAGTGCATTGGAACTGAGACGTGGCTGTTCCTTGCGAAGCTGGGCTCCTGGCTTGTACTTGCCACTAGGAACTGCAGGAATTTTCCCCCCTCTTACTAGTAAAACACAAGTTTAAACACATATTCAACACGGGAAACACATCACGTGTTTTATAATGCAAGGTCCTTTTGAGCAAAGTATCCAGCAATTTCTTTTTCCTTAAGATGCACCTTTATGTTCAATGATATTCCCTTTGGGATTTTCATTAACCTTCTGAAAAAAAAAAAAAAAAAAAAGTTTTTTTGGTGAAATACCTTGACTGATGAGTTTAGCTTTTTCCTTCTCCTCATATTTACATTTAGTGTTTTGATGATGTTAAATTCTACAAATGAGAGCAGTTTTTAAGTGTTCCTTTCAACACTGACTGCCTTTTCTGTTTGATTTCTCTCGCTGATGGTGTGTTGTCAATGCTGAATGCTGGAATTGTTGTTGAGCAGGCACAGCTGGATGAATTAAGGTCTCTCCAGTAACTCAAACCAGAAATGACTTCATCTCTAAACTTTCCATGTAGCACAGGTCAGAGCTCTGAGTAGGGACAAAAATAATGGGGTTACCAGAGAAAGAAAAAGTCAAAAGTACAAGTCAAAATATAGAAAGCAGTTTGGAGTCGCCTTGTGCGACTGCAATAATTTCCCTCTGTGTTACCAATGGGCTCTTTACAGAGTGAAGCCCTGATGGAGACATTTGATAAGTAATTGTATTTTAAGTTCAAACAGAATAACCTCATGTGTGCAGATACAGAGCACTGTACACTTATCAGCTATTTACTTAAATTATCTGTGGGTATCCTACTACATAGCTACTCACGCCTAATGATATAATCTATTAATTTATTCAAGGAATTTTGCCAAAAAACAAATAAAAGCATTGAACACAAACATTTCTTCCCCATTCATTTAGAGCTCATCACAAACACGGAAGCATTTCAATGTAGCAAAGGCAGATTTTAAAAGGTAACATATTTAATTAACATGAAGCAATTTCTAGAGTAAATACAAGATGGGTACAAGGTAATTAGGTGGTGCTGCCTGCTCCCTGCCAGTTCCTGCCCAGGCTGGGGTACCAGTCGGGTACCCTCGCCCCAGACCCACTTCTTGACCCACCACCTCCCCAGCAGACTCTCCTGCTTCACTTCAGAAGAGCACTTGCCCTACCACGAGAGCGCAGGGAGCTGGAAAATTTCTTTTCATATCAAAACATTTCATCCGTTTCCTTCTTTTGTCGGGAAGGAAAAATCACCCTCAGCATTTTCATGTTTTAAAGAGGGCAGAGGGGCAGAGCAGGAGCAGCCCCTTTCTCCCACACATCCTCAGGTGCCTTTTGCAGATCTTCCTGTTGAGCGTTTCATAGGATTTTCCATAGATTTTCCTGTTGAGCATTCAAGATAGAACGAGGGGTAATGGCTTCAAACTGGAAGAGGGTGGTGAGACACTGGTTACCCAGAGAAGTTGTTGAGACCCCGCCCCTGGAGGTGTTCCAGGCCAGGTTGGATGGGGCTTTGAGCAACCTGGTCAACTGTGGGGTTGGAACTGGATGATCTTTAAGGTCCCTTCCAACCCAAATCATTTTATGATTCTATAACTGTGTATGAATGAGGTGACATCTCCCATCAGTGGCCACCATGCCAAAATTTTAGTCTTTTCCTTAAGTACATGCAAAAGGTCTTGCATCTCCTCTAATATCTGTATATGCCCCAACCTGTCCAGTTTCCTGGTCTGGATGTGGCTGCTCAGAACAAGCTTCACACCCGCTTGAAGCGTCAGCGATTCCCCATCCCCATTCCCCGGAGCTGATACAACCCAAGCCTAACACCAGAAGTGCTTAAAAACAAAGGTTCAAAAATCTTTTGATACGTATGTGTTCGAGGGCCTCTAAAACTCAGTGTTTTGTGCTGAAATCAATTCACGTTATCAATAAGCAGGAGATCCCGGAGCTTAAATTGCGATCTGCTGCTCACCATTGCAACTCTGAAAAATCAGCATCACAAATACAGACATAGAGATGAACGAGAGTTTCTTTTTAACAAGTAACTAAACATCCAATAGTGAGAAAGTTCATTGGTATTTCATTAAACCCCTGGCCATGCACAAACGTGTGGTATTCTGCATTTTTTCTGTTATACATTTCTGTATTTCAGGTGAATTATGGTAAGTTTCCATGTTTGCTACACAGAGAAATACAGAGCTGATGTGCAGCACTGCAAAAGCACCCAGAAGAGCAGCAATTGCTGGGTGGTATTCGAAGTATAAACACAGATTAATACACATGCAAGAAAATCTGCCAAACCTCTACCAATAATTACAAATCTGCTGATTGCAATAATTCCAGCTGGCTAATGGTCAGTCTGTACCCTCCACTGTCCATCTGTGGTGACAGCAGAAATCACAGTGCATTATCTCCAGTGCAGAGGTGATGACTTTGACAACAAACTTCTCCTCCTCTTCCTCCCTACAGCTGGTGGCCCATTGCAGGTAGCATGGGTGGTGGGTCCTGCTCCAACAGGTTGCATGGGCAGGGTGTCCCCCTTGCCATGTCCCCAAGGCAAGGGAGGGAAAAGCTTGGCTTCGTGGCTGCTGCAGGTGGACTCAGCTGCCCATGCAGAAGCCCTCCTGGTCATACCAACAAGCTCATGCCCCAGTTCTCAGTAGTCCCCACACCACCTGTGATATCCTGCACAAACTCTGACCCAGGGCAACAACAGGACCTCTTGGCAGGGAATTTAGCTACAAGGGAGGAGGAGGGTTTATCTTCTCCCGCCAGGGCTCAGCTGGTGCATGCAGGTGTTCCCAATCTGCCTCCATTGTGCTCAGATGCTCTTCACCTAGGCTCCCATTGCTCCACCCCCAAAATGCTAATTTCTTTTAATTCAAAGAATTGAGACACAATCTGAATTCTTGGAGGGTCTCTTTACTCAGAGATACCACGGTTCTGCCACCAACCACAAGTTTCTGTAGAAGCAGCCGTGCTACCCCCTGTCCTTCTGGCTCACATCTTGCACGGAGACCGGCACCCCATGGCCTCCAGCTCCCTCTCCCCTCCCTTGCCTGCCCACAGGGATGGTACAGGTCTAACACACTGCCCCACATCCTACCAGCCCACCCTGCCCTTCCGCAACCCCCCCCCAATCTCCATCCCTTCCTTGCCTGCATCCCACCTCAGCCCTCCCTCCTGGATCCTGCTGTTGTCCTACTCATCTCCCTTTTTACTGGCCCCTCTGGCTTTCAAGCGCAGTTCAAATTGCTGTTTGAACCTTTTCCAGAACTCCTCAGCCTTCGCCCATAATTTTTAAGGCTGGTGGGGGATTTACATGTTGCGATTGCACCAGCCCCGCGGCAGCCTTTTCGCTCCTACCTTTCTGCCTGCAGCAGCCAGTCCCGGTTTCCTCCAACATCTTGCCAGCCTTCACCAGGCTCTTTTCCTCTCCGTTATTGTTTTTAGCCTTTTCAGTGATGCTTGAAGCCAATTTTAGGGTAACACTGAAGGAGGAATGAGGTATTACTCATACAGTACTCACAGGAGTGATGTTACTGGGGAGAAGCCTCCGGCACCCTGTGCCTGAGCCTCTGCTCCCACCAGGTGTGTCAGGGTGACCACGTGCTTTTGGGGGTGTTTGCGGGGTCAGCAGTGAGTCTTGCACCTTGCCCATCTGAAAAACATGTGATTTTAAGTTTTCCACTGAGATTTACCACCATCACCCTTCAGAGGCCTGTACAGTTTCACTCGAAACTTGTTTTTCAATTTCAGGAACTATTTGTGAAGTGGGCTCCGCCATACTCACCCTGCTGTCAGCCTAAATGCGTTTGGCCAACGTGCACGCCACCGTGCCAGCTTGCTTGTCAGTCTGCAATGGGTTTCTGACCCAAATTACATGTTCTTGCTATTACTGGTAATGGTGGTTTCATGCGGAAACCGCGGTCTGCCCGGCTGGATCCGAGAGCCGCCCAAGAAGCTCTGCCCGTCCGTCCTCCACGCTGGCCAAGTCCATGAACCTGTGAGCGCTGAGAAGTGACATTTCCTAATGAGGTTTTTTGAAAATTAGTAAAATTTTGAAAGCTCCAATGCATTGAAGGAAACAGCACTTTGCAAATACATTGGAAATGTATAATTTGTTTTACATATAAATTGTTCTCTGCATTTCTCCTACCCATCGCAGGCACTGGAAGACCCCATGGTGCCCACCACTGCTCTGCTGTCCCCAGTTCCCCATTGCCACTCCCTCACGGCTGTCTCCAAGCTGCAGTTTGTGTAAAAACAAAACAAATCCACATTTCCCCCACCGTTGAAGAATAACTCACCCCAGCCAGCCTCTGCCGCTCTGCATATCGGATCTTCTTCGCCACCACTATCGCCCCTGGAGCCCTGCGAGGAGGCTGGTACCCAGCACCCAGAGAGAGAGGAAGGTGACAGCTTTTGGAGCAGCCTTCCAGCCAAGTATCTTCTGCCGGAGAGATACACCCTATGTTTAATCTCAGATCTGCCACCAAATTGTGGAATTTACCAGTTTCATGCATGCAGAAAGTTCAAAATCATTTTTGTGGAGCAACCACTTAGAAAAAAGGACAGGAAGGACCAAATCCTGCATTCCTTCCGTGTTCCAAACATTTAATGTATGTGAATTTTAGACCTGCAAGGTCTGTGAGATCCGACTCTCTGCAGCTATGACTCTCTTGGTATTTCCACTTAAAAATTTTATTTTCAAGGCTCCGTAATTGTATGTAAAGTTTTTCTTGGATCTGAAAGACAAAAAGCCCTAACAAGTCAAAGGCTCAGCCTGGGAGAAACAATTGATCTGCATACAGATGGAAAGACATTTTCAGAAGGGAAATCTGAGGATTTGACACTTTTTTCATTCTTATCCAAAATTGCTTTGGTTTTGAACTCACGTTTTATCAACTACAGAATTCACTTCAGTGTAAATCTCATTGATTTCAGCCACGTTTTATTCCAGGGATAAACGTGATTCCATTATTCTATTACAAAGCACATTAAAAATAAAATGTAGATGAAAACTTCATCACTTAAGATGGCATTCATTACATGTGTGTAAGGATTTTTATTTTTTTTTTCGAGAGGAGTTTCATTTGGATTTCTAGCATATAGCCGTGCATATATACAGCAGCCAAAGAAGCTATAGCCTGTCATTTCAATAAAACATGTATGAAAGCATCCCTAAGCACCTCCTGACATGTCAGGAATATATGGTGTAAGAGTGCGTCCATGTCAGCAGTGACAAGCTGAACCTTAATGGCTCTAAAACAGTCTTTATGGTTTACTGTACCCGTAATCCATTTTATAATGAGTGCTCAACTAGATACAATGGTTCTGCGAGTTTCCGCTGCCTTTTAACTCACCCCAAGGCACCTAAATGAAGGAAAAAAACTCCAAATTGTGGGTGATCCTTCCAGAGAAGCGTTATGTGCTGAAATTCTTACGCACGACAGATAAATTAAGAATAAGGCTTTACTCTAATCCTTAAGTTTCCTTCTGTGGATTTTAAGAGAGACCAGTATTGATATTTTACTGTAGTTTTGGGGGAAGGTTTTAAATTTTATCAGACTGGCACTGCTTTGGACTTACAAAATGCAGGGAAAGGGAAGATGTGCTGTAAACCCACGATAGACACCGGCAGGATTTAGAGGTGGAACAAAAGCAGAATATGAGAATTTCTATCACGATTTCACCCCGATCCTGCACTCTTTATCCATGAAAAATACCAGGGTTGATGGAAAAGAACAGGGCAGCTGTGGCCAACATGTAGCAAGAGCAGTTGCATCCTATTTGCAGGTCTCCCAACTCAAAGCTTTGAAACTCAAAGCTCTTTGCTCACATCAGCTGAACAAGCTGTTCCTCCTTGTAGGAGGCAACAGTCTGTAAGAAGTCAGGGGTAGACGCCCATTCTAAAGAAAGCCAAAGTAAAGTTCAGATTTCTAGTGAAGTAGCAGAAATCGAAATAAATAGCAGGAATCTTCAATTGAATTGTCTTTCCTCAGCCATACATGGTTTATTTATTCAGGGGAAAAAAGTGCACGTGACGTGAGAGTGCAATGAAACCCCATCTTTATTGACCCCCAACATTCCCACTGCCTCCATGACAAACGCTTTGGTGCCATCCCAGGTTGGTGTTTCACGTTGGCTTCTGCCCCTGCAAACCTTTCCATGCATGGGTACCCATGCTCCTGTGACACCAGAATGCAAAATTTTAGAAACTGAGTTCCCTGGATAGCTTGGCCACTGCGGGTGTTGCTGACCCGCAGAGGAAGGAAGCGTGGACAACCTCTGCCAGGCACCGGAAGGCCCAGGAGCACAGCAGGGCATGGTGGCCACCACCATAACACACATGGAGGCCAGAAACACAACCAAGTTTTACAAGAATATATAGATGTTGTTGGTTTTTTTCAAGATAAAATCCGTGTTTTAAGTCCTTTTGACTCTTTAATATTAATAATAAAAAGTGATAAATTCCTGCCTTGGAAGCCATCGCTGTGGAACAAACTGGTCTCCTCAGTCCCTACCCATGATGGAGAGATCCCTCAGGCACCAAGGAGACCCTCATCACCACCTGGCCGCTCTCCTTGTGAAAGAAAGGAGAAAAACCAGACACCTAGAAAGCGAGCCCAGCTCCTCCAAAGGACACCCCTGGGCACTCATGTCCCCTGTCCTCCCCTCCAGAGGGAGAGGGAGCATCTCTCCTGCCGGGGTGCCACCGGGAGGGTGCCCTGCGGGTCCCAGGCCCAGGGGCTGGGTGCATGGCGAGCGCCCAAGGCGGGGAGAGGGAAGGAAGCAACTAGAAACAGCCGCTTAGCGTCTATTTAGAGCCTGGGAGCATTTGCGAAAGCCATCCCCATTACTGTTGAAAAGATGCAAATTTGGTGAAATAATCAGCTGTATGGCTGCAGGCTGTTTCTCAAGTACCCTGATTCCTTACAGGAGGGAAGGTATTAGTGTAAGACACACAGCAAGGCCAAGTTCATGTTGCTCAGAGGTAGCCCCTAACCAAACTCCACCAAGTGCTATAAAACAAGATTTGTTATCCCGGAAAGCATTGACAGTTCATCCAATAAAGCCCCCAAAAAAAAACAGAGCCCTGAAGGCTGGTTGCAGGGGTGCAAAAAGCACAGCTCACAGGCATGTCTGACAGAGGAGACGCGTGTTGGTGGCCACTGCGCAGAGCCCCTCACCTGTCCCAGTGCTGGAGACCCCAAATTAAGGCAATGGCCTTGCATTAGATTTTTCATCAAAAAAAAAAAAATCCCTTCGTACGTTTAAGGATCCATTTATCCACTGTGACAAAGTACATAAAGCACTCTATGCACGGGGCATAGCATTTGCTTTGGATTTAAAGCTGGTGAGCAACCGAGCCCTGCTTTAAAATCATTGGAAAATAGCTAAATGCATGACTTAATGCAAGGTGTTAATATACTGCACGGCTGCAGGCTTCCCTCTTTGCCTCCCTCTCCACCCCCCAGCTTTATCTGGCTAAACTTTGGGAAAAAAAAAATGATAGATTTTAGAAGAGGATAATATTTAACACCAAAACCTCTTTCTCCTAGTATCCATAATTTTAAATATTATATTAACAAGCTTAAAATGCAGTAATGCTTAAACCATATAGTTAATTTCAGGAATATCAAATCTATTCTTAAAACACCAGTGTCTTCCATTTCAGGAATACCAAATATATTCTTAAACCACCGGTGTCTTCAACATAGATAGAAGATGAGCCTTCAGTCAAGTAGTTTAGTCATTACAATTCTAGCCCTCCCTAAAATCAGTTTTCAGTCAATGGCTTAAAATAACATCATGGAAAAAAAAGATTATACTATCATCAGGCACACATTCAGCTGTGTTTGTGCTGTGCACTCAGTAGTACAGAAGACAGGAATGTGAGGCATCATTTAAAATTTTGAAATATTATTTTCATGTGTGGCACAAGGTAAAAACAGTTCAAGTTGCTTTATAGCACGGTAATGGAATGAACTGGAGTTGGAGAGGGCGTGTTTGTGTGCACAACAGAGTTTATATGACAATATGCATCTTTATGTATTATGTATTCAGTTTTCTCACATTTTTCTCAGTGGACAGATATTGTGCTGTAGTTCTCAGAATACCCGAGAAAAACATTTCGACAAATTGCATTACTTGTCTATACAGACACTATAAGGAACACAAAATAGGCAAGGAGTGTCTTCATCATATAAAGCCTTTTTTGATTCCTTGTCCCCACCCCCCCCCCCCCGCATCTTCTGTTACAACATAAAAGATACTGTTATGACAAGTACTCTGGTAGTTCATTCTTTCATTTATAATTTAACCACAGCCTATATAACCTAATCAGAAAAATGTGGAGCATGATTAGTACAACAATCGAATACAGTTGGGCTCCTTGAACAACTCAAAGACCAATACAAAAGAACGCAAAAAAAAAAAAAAAAAAAAAAAAAGAAGGGGGGGGGGAGAAAGGAAAAAACATCGCAGGCATATCAGAAAATATGTGGTATTTCTTTAATATTTCATTTTAAACTACCTAATTGTGTTTTTAAGCTTCGGTTCCTGTAATTTTGCAAGACGAGGCATTCCAGTGAGAAAACATATGGTAAGGGATTTTTAAACCACATAGCTAGAGTGCATCATAGACTTATCTGCTGCTTTAGTGTCACAAAAATCCACCACTGAATTTATCCAGTCACCCATTAAAGAAAGAAAAGAATTAAAGGAAAAGGAGTTTAAAAAAAAAAAATCCCCAAAATGCTACAGAAAACAAAACCTACTGGAAAGTGACAGGGGGCTGAAGGCAGGAGCTGGGTAGGTCTGGGAGACTTCCCGGGGCGGGAGGAGCGGCAACGAGCTCTCTCAAGGCCGCTGGTTGTTTCGGGATACGACGTGGTAAATATTGCATTGGGTCATGACAAACCCTCATTAGCAACGACTTGTAACGACGGCTGGGCCAAAATGAGTTTTAACGACTTGAGTGCCTAGGATGGAGGCGAACTTTAAACTGTGGCCCTTCTCAAGGCTTTTCCCAGGCAGACCCCCAAGGTCCCCGTGTCCGTAAGGAGCCAACCGAGGGGTGTTTTAGCTCGGCACGTAGGAGATATTTTCCAGGAGAAACACTGATTCAGCACTTCACACAGCATTTTCCAAGACACGATAGAAAAACTTTGACACTTGCATGTGGTGGGGACTTTGGGGTGATGCTGGGGCTCCCGGGGCCGTGGCCGGAGGGGGAAGAGTTTCCTTGAGCTGATCCCAAGGTGAGAGGAGGACACGGCGGGCGGGGAATTTCAGGCAAGAGCCTGGAACAACGTCCCTGCCATAGACACCCGAGGAAATCACAATGCCTTGGCACTGACAGAAAGTCTTCTGGTTCTGCGGGAAGTGGAGTTAAAAAGAAACTTTTGAAGGTGGGGGGTTAACTTGTGGTGGGGAAAAAAAAAAAGGGGGAATTTGCAGCGGGGCTGCGTCACCAACCCTTCAGCCCAGGCTGGATTTGGGGTTTTGTGATGGGTGTGAGAAAGCAAAGAGCTTCCAGTTATTTGTTTAAAAATACTGCAAAGCAAATTAGCCCCTCGAAAACCTTTCCTTCGTGTGTACATGAAAAGTCGTGAGTGTCGCTGCGGATGTGTCTGTGCCAGCTCCTGCCTCCCCATCCTGTTATTATCTAAATTTACCTGGAATCGGTCTTCCCTTTTCTTTTTTTTTTCTTTTTTTTTTTTTGCTGCTTATCTTGCTTTTAAAAGACAAACTCTTAACCTCTTGCACTTAAAGGATTCCCCTGAGCTTGTCTGCTTTTTTCCACCGGGAATTTCTAAATGTAAGGGACTGAGAAAAGTGTAAGGTGTTAATCTTGATAATTAGTGCACAAAACCAATTAGAGGTCCAAAAAACCTTAAGGCACAGAAAGTGATTTTTTGTTTATTTGCTTACCTTATTAAGTTAAATATCTGTCTGAATTAATCACTAATGAATGTGAAGAAGGTTCAATAGCACTGGCTTAATGAACAGCAGTGTCAAATGCATTTTACAGGGCACCAAATCACGGGGTATAGTAAGCCAAGTTGCTATTCAAAATTACTTTTCTGCCCAATTTTCTGTTTGCAAAACAGTAAATTATTTACATTTATTGTCCTTATTTAAGCAGTTAAGCAGTATGAATGGAGTACAGGCACATTTTAAAAATATAGAATCATTACGCAACCCTGCTGCTGGAAATTCGTCTCGTTTCCCCCTAAAGGCTGCCTCCCCCCCGCCCCCCCCAAGCTTTCTTTTACAACAATTCCTGCAACACCCCGTTATTAGATTAAACATATTTCTTCTCCACAATTTATTATTTTGCATACTTTCAGAGAAGTGCTGTAGGACTGAAATTACGCACACTGAGACCAGTCCCTTTCATACTTGTGTAGTGGCTTGAGCAAAGTTCCTGTGTTTTCCTGGGTAAAACTGCACTATATTTCACCGAAACAACTGCATTTTCACTCTCTTTCCATCTATTATTCACATCATAAACATCTGCATTGTAAACGTCAGATGTACTAATTGTCATGTCTCCAGCTCTGGGTATTAAGTGAATGTGTTCAACGTTACTCTTTTGGTTTAAAAAAAAAATAATTTAAAAATCATTTTTTTTCTGTTAATATCTCAAAATGCATATCCCTTTATTTTTTGAGCAGGCACAGAGGTTCTGCAGCTATCTCTTATGCTGGTTCGGGTTCGTTTTTTTTTTTTTTCCTGCTTTGGAAAGCCTTCATGAAACCTTTTCCTGCTGCAGATTTTGGCTGCACGGACATGCAGGAGGAAGGTGAGCTGATTCATCAGCCCTGCGTTAGAGACACATAATGGAATGTAATGGCAGGGAAAAGACTCATAACTGAGGAGCAGAAAAAAGTGAGAATCCACAGCTTTCTAGGATCTCCTTAAAGGTGATTTTTATATATTTATTTATTTATTTATTTATTTTTAATTTCAGCCTGCGGAACAAGCAAGCAAATGTTTTGTACTAAATACGCAGCCCAATGTTTGTGGGAGAAAAACTTTGCTCATGATTTTAGCGATGAAATGCTTTGTAAGAGCACAGGAGCTGCAGGAAAGCTCCTGCACGGTAACCCGGCGTGGATACACACAGACCCCGACTTCGCGTGTTGGTCCTCTCCTACCTTGCC